>NC_064851.1:42762890-43062890 GCF_024139225.1 Suncus etruscus | reverse complement strand
TGCAGTTCAAGAAATAACTATATTAACAATTATGATGACAATGGCAGTGAGATAAATAGAATGATTCTCTCTAAGACAGGCAGGGGTTGGGAGAGGAGGGAGATGGATGGCATTGGTAGTGGGAAAGTTGCACTGGTAAAGGGGGTGTACTTCTTATGACTGAAGCCAAAAATATATGTTTTTAACCATGGTACTTTTTTTAAAGCAGTTTATTGATTGATTTATTGGTTTGGGGGCCACACCCAGAGATGCTCAGGGGTTACTCCTGGCTCTGTGCTCAGAAATCACTCCTGGAAAGCTTGAGGGGCCATATGGAATACCAGGAATTGAACCGAGTCTGTCCCAGGTCGACTGCATGAAAGGCAAATGCCTTACAGTTGTGCTATCTTCCAACCCCCTAATTGTGGTGTTTAAATAAAGATATTATTATTTAAAAAATTAGTCTGAGATTCTAGGAGACAAATTTAACATTCACTCCAACCACATAACTGCTGAGAGGACCAAGTTTTCTAGATGTCAGTTAGATTAAAAATATTTTTTTCATTTTATTTTGCCTCACATTAACAATTGCTGGAGATTTAAGAGAGCGGTGTAATATAACTTACCTTTTACATTCCACTGGCCACTAGACAGAGAATAAACTAGCATGGTAAATAAGCGGTTGGTGGGGGGTCAGAAAAATATTTTAATAATCCAAACCAGAAATCAAAAAGACAGTATAGGATTAAGACATTTGCTTTGCATATGGTCAATCTCATTTTGATACCAATAATGCATAAGCCCTAAGCGCTACCAGGTGTGGCCTCCAAACCAAAATAATAATAATAACAATAACAATAATAATAATCCAAACAAGAGCTGATTAGAGTAAGGGACAGGATGAGATAGAAGAGACTCATTATGAATTATTTTCCAGGGGGTCTTCTCAAGCAGTATTCAGGAGGCCCACAGGTCAATCTTGAACAATCTCAGCCAACCAATTTAAAGGATTGACTACTAGATATGATTTGTCATAGTAGTCATACTTTGTATGACCATAACATACCAAGGGTATGGTAATGCTCTAGGCCCTGCAGGACCGAATATCACCAAGCCAATTCTTTTGTTTTTGAGAGTCTGCATCTTCAGGCCCATATTCAGTGATGTTGGGATCAAAGGGGGTAGATGAACACATAGTATCAGTCCCACAGATGCAAGATATTTGAGGTAAAATCAGAAATAGTCAGCAATAAATAAAAAGTGGAGGACAAGGAATCAATATAATTCTAAATTTCTGACTAGGCAGTTTGATGGAGATGAAGGAAGAAAGGAAGAACCCCCATTCACTGTTGGTAAAAATTGCTTCATTGAACATCTATGAAAAATTATGGAGATCTCTCAAAAACTAACAATAGAAGTCCTATATGAACAGTAATGCCACTTCTTGGCACAAAGTCCAAACCACAAAACATTCATTTGAAAAGATAATATGAACAGTGCGTTCATTGCAGCACTTAAGTACAAAAGTCAAGATAGGGAAGCAATTAAAATGTCTAACTACAGATGAATGAATAAATAATTTGTGGCATATATTCACATTGAAATACTATACATCAAAGAAAAAAATCGTACAATTTGCTACAACATGGATGTGAATAGTAAAGTCAGTCAGAACATAGCAACTGACAGAGAATGACCTTTCTCACTTAAAAATGCACAGCATCTTAAAGATGCACAGCAAAATCACAACAAAAGGCCAAAGCAACATAATGGGAAGGAGCATTTATCCACAGAAATAAATCTGCAAGGACCAGGGTGGTTAAATGATTTGGGTCTTGGAGATTTTGGAGAGAGGGGTGGTTATTTTTGTGTCGGCTATGGTAATGAATTATGTGTACATGGAACTATAATGAACAGCATTGTAAATCACAGTGTAGTTCAACCAATAAAGACAATAAATAAATAAATAAATAAATAAATAAATAAATAAATAAATAAATAAATAAATAAATTTCTAGCTAAACAAGCAGAAATTGATTGATAAAGAAAATAGTCATGCCCTCTAGTTTCTACTGCCAGAGGACAGTGTCTGTAGGACAGTAAGATTCTTGTGTATGTAAGTCTCAATTGGTCCAATGGGTCTTTTCTCCTCAACAGTAGAACACTGCTTTTTTGATACTGTTAGGACTAAAGAATATGAGTATGACACAATACAAAGAAAGCTCAAGATTTAACACAGATCCTAACACTCATTTCCCCAGTTCCAGCTAATCGATAGAGTGTTAGCAACCAGGACCAAGTGAAACTTAGTAATGCTCAAGAGACTAGATAAACAATTGCATGATAACATAAAATCACACTTTGCCTGGATGTCAAGCCTAGGACATGAGTTGCTTTCTTGAGTTGATAGAGCTGAATTCACACACATACACAGCCTTTGATATTGGGTTCTATAAAGGAAACCCAACCTGAGATAGGCTATTATCCAGTAGGTAGGAGAAAACTGACTTCCTTAGGAAAGGAAGATGGCCTTATTGTTTTCCTTGAGGGATAAGCTGTCCCATTGAAATTAGTTATCAAAATTTCTTCCAGACAGTTATCTAAAGCTTACATTAAAGGTTCAATACCTCATTTCTGCAGTGCATAGGTATCACTCAAAGGTCATGAGTTTAAGGTAAATTACACGTGTGAGGTCTAATCAATTGAACTAGATTTGGGGAGGATATCATGATCTTTTTCTTTCATTGGAATCCAAATATCCCTCAATTTGTATCCAAATATCCTAGTTTGTAAACAAATATCCCTCATGGTTTGTTTGTAAGGGGAACAAAACTGGCAAAAAAAAAAAAAGGTGTCATTAGACACAGTTTCTTCCTTCATCACCTTGCACTATCAGCATTTAAATGCCATAAAAATATTTTTATGAGAATTGTTAAAACCTTAAAAAGAAAGAAAAAAGAAATAACTCACCTTAAAAATAACCCACTTAGGGCCCAGAGAGATAGCACAGCGGCGTTTGCCTTGCAAGCAGCCAATCCAGGACCAAAGGTTGTTGGTTCAAATCCCGGTGTCCCATATGGTCCCCCGTGCCTGCCAGGAGCTATTTCTGAGCAGACAGCCAGGAGTAACCCCTGAGCAACGCCGTGTGTGGCCCAAAAACCAAAATAAATAAATAAATAAATAAATAAATAAATAAATAAATAAATAAATAAAAATAACCCACTTAATAAAAAAAAACCTTAAAAAGATAAAACTATATATAATATTCAGTTACCTGAAGGAGGAATGAAAAGGATGAAAGAAGTTATGTCATTTCTCTGACATTTCTCTAATCAATTTTAAAATTGCTCTTACACATTAATAGATGCAAATTATATAGTATTGTTATAATTATTATAAACTATACCATTAATTATATAATTGTTTATTATACAAAATTAGTATAGTATTATTTATTTTAATTAATTACAATTATTTATTAATTGATTATTGCATTAACTATAATACAATATTAATTGTACTGTATTAAATGTAAGGTAGGGTCCAGGGTTAAGGTGCATAGAGCAAACTCTAGTTGTATGCAGCCAACCTGGTCCCCAGATACAGCCTGGAGTCCCCCATCCACTATCCAGGTATCCAAGGGAATCCCTGACATCACAAGGTTCAAGAAATAACACATCCTTAGAAACTTGCATGGAACTGCCAATATTATTAAAAACCTTCCTTGGTCTCCTAAGCACTGCTTGGTAGAACCTCTCTCCTCTCCCCTTTCCAAAAAAGAATATTACAAGGTATTTAAAGCAATCAGAGAAAAGACTCAGAAAACTTAAATTTAAATCTGGAATTCAAATAAATAGAATGAAAAATTTGTTTAATAATTAAACCCCATGATCCATAATAAATCAGTTATTTCCCAAAGATTAGTCAGATCAATGTTAATCACAATCAAAATATTGATTCTGAATATCCTTACTGAATTTACCATTTATTAGAAACTAACAAAATATTGTTCTATTTATGAATTAGTATCTTCTCAGCTTTGTAAATATTTACCTCTCTAAGGATTATAAGAATGAATGCCAATTAGTTTGTTAAATTTTTTTTTTTTGGTTTTTTGGGCCACACCCGGCAGTGCTCAGGGGTTACTCCTGGCTGTCTGCTCAGAAATAGCTCCTGGCAGGCACGGGGGACCATATGGGACACTGGGATTCGAACCAACCACCTTTGGTCCAGGATCGGCTGCTTGCAAGGCAAATGCCGCTGTGCTATCTCTCCAGGCCCAATAATTTTTAATAGCTCAGAAAATAAATATTTTTATTCTAGGAGGGGAAATGTCATTTAAAAATAGTGTCAATGTCTACAATTCTTTCCACCACAGAAACCTTTTTCACTAAAAAAGTAGTTTTTCTGAATTCTCTTAACTCCAGGTCATGTATCTTCAAAGTTCTTTCTCATTTTCTACTGGTTATGAAGGATGCATTGAAATATAACCCTTAAAAGCAAGCATTTTCAATAAACAGGTCCTCACTCAAAAATCAGCTGATTTTGATTCATTCCTAGTATATCTTATACCTATAGAAAGAAATTTTCCCTTTCTGCCCTGCTTTTTTTTTTATTTCTGCCCTGCTTTTAAGCTTAAAATTTTAATTCTACTAATAATTATATTATCATCCTGTAGTTTCAATTTTGGTTAATGGCATCACTATTCACCCCCTTTCTCAGCTGAAAACTTAGCCAAGTTTTCAAGTTCCCTTTCATTTATTCCTCCTCCTAGATGTACCTCTAATCCAATTTATCATCAAATTGTGTATGTATTCATCAACTCCACCATCTCTGTTGCCAATGCAGTATCTTAGTCGGATTTTAATCTCTTCCCAGAGACTAAAGGTAGCCTCTGACACACTAAAGGCAGGGTTCTCTGATCTATTCTGTTCAATGTATTACAAAGCACAAACTTAATAAGGCTTATCCTACTCACTTTAAAAGTCAGATTGGCAAGATTGGAGGATAACTAAGTAGCTTAGAAAACCTCCTTTGCTTAAAGTTGAGAGTTTAACACCCAGTACTGTCACATGAACTAAGTATAATCCTGGTAATCCTGGTCTCTCTATGATTTAAGTCTGGCAGTTCTGCTTTCTGTGATACCCAAATTTGTAAGCAATTTACCAGCCCTACTGCATACAGGTGTGTGTGAGCACCAAAATTAAAGTAGTGTGGCCTGCAGTTGTCACCTCTAAAAGTTATAGAACAGAAGTACAATAATGAAAACATATGGCTCCAGGTGATCCTACACGAATCAAAATTAAAGTACAGCCCTCAGAATGTATGTTGGCTGAATATGTAGGCACTGCCACCTGATGGCAAACCCCAGGGAGCACAACTGAAATGTGCTAGCACCAAGCACCACATATGACCTCCAGTCAACACAGTAAAAACAATAAGAAGGAAAAGGAGGGATAGATTCTCAAAAACTATAGATGTCCCACTGGCCACCAAAGAAAACTTCAGGAGCTTGGCACTGAGATTTTCTAGGATCTGTAGAATCTGACTTTAGGAACTTCTGTAGCATAACTACCACATCAATCTGTGGCCTGATAGTGATTTTTTTCAAGTTAGACTCATCCCTGTACATGCCTTGAATGTTTCTATGTTTCTTTCTCTGAACCTTTATTCAAATTCCTCCCTAGTATGCAAAAAGCATCCAATATTTTCACCTGAAAAAAAAAACTACAAGAGGGACTAGAGAAATAAAACAGTAAAATAAAACAGTAGAGCACTTGCCTTGCATACCACAACCCGTTTCCTTTCTGCAACCCATATCCCCCACCATCACCCGCGGGCTTCTAGAGTAGGTGGTCCCCTCTTTGTCTAGCTTATTATCAGTGATCATACATCTGTTTGGTCCTGGCGCCCTCCCTTGTTTCTCCCTCTATTTGAGAGGCTAAGCTAGATAAATCGAGTTATATGGTTTTGTTTGAGGGAAAGAAAAGCAATAGAATGGGGGTAAAGAATAAGAAAAAAATTTTTTTTAATTAAAATATGCTGAAAATGGGCGGAGTCCTTCTAGTGGCTATCAACCTCAGTTTGAGAGAGGACATAAAAAAGGTAATTGAAATACCATAACAATACAATAATAAATGTCAAATTGAATATCCAGTGAGCCCTACAGCAATAAAGAGAAACACCACACAACAGTTTCGGTTCTGAAATCAAATCATGCCAGAGTGCAAAAAGAAAGAGAAAGATAATATAATATAATATAATATAAAATAAAAGGAAGACATCAACTTCAATATCTACACCAAAATAAGGACATCAAGAAACAATTAATCAATCAATAAATATATATGTGGGAAAATGGTTATTTTGTGCTTTTTTTTCCTTTTTTTTTTTTTCTTTTTCCCCCTGCATAGGCACAGTAACTATTGGGGATATTATAGAGGAAATTCCCTTGGCCTAGGAGATACAGGGTTTCTCCACCCCTGAAGTATACTGTCATGGGATTAGCTATAGACTCCTTGCATGATCATTTACTCTCCCCTCGGTGATTTTGTGGTGTATGGAAGACTTCTGCTTCATCATGGATGGTAAAATCAGACCTCTGTATCTAGAGATTTTGGTGACTGTACAGCTCAAGGAATGGAGCTTATGATGAAGGCTTTTTTTGTGGTTCTAGCAGTTCTGCTTCTTCAGTGTCGTTTTAATTCATCTTCTGTAGTTGGTGTTCTTGGTCATTATGTTACTCCTAGGATGGAGCCTGGGCTAGAGTCTTTCGTTATGTTTCTGGAAGAACCATTCACTTGTGGTTGTCTCAGTCAGACCTCTAGAATTGGAGATCTTGTTTGTTGAACAGATTGTAGTCCAAAAGCTAGGTTAGAGCTTTTTGTTGTTGTTGTTGTTGTTGTTGTTGTTGTTGTTGGTCCCGGGATGCATACTGTCTAGTCCTGGTCGTAACAAACAGTCATCTGTATATAGCAATCTTGGTTTTTGCACAGATCAAAGGGTGACATGTCTTCTGATTTGTCTTATTGTTGGCTGGTGAGGAAGGACAACTTGCTCTTAGCTCTAGTGGTTCCCATTTTCTCGTTGTCAGGTTATCAATTTAGAACTGGCGTATGTTGGCATCAGAGCAGCATTATGAATGCCCTGAAGGGGATTTGGTTTCTGGAGCTGTTGTGGAGAACTCTGTCATTTCTGTCTGGGATCCAGGAGTCAAGGCTGGACGGTCGGTGCCTATTTCCCTGTAGTCTAGGTTGGTTCCACATGACATACATTCAGGGTGGGAGATGTCCCTGTGTTGTAAAAAAGTATAAGTTCTGATCCTTAGTAAATAAGAGCTTGTCTTTACACGTAAAATTTCCCCTATTTTTAATTTATTTGCAGGAAGAAGTGGTGCTACATTATATTGCTGGTGGATTTGGGGGTGGAGAGAGAAGAAAACAGACCCATGACAAAAACTAAAAATATATATGCTCAGACATATCTAAAGAAAATGAAAGACATTCTTGCAATAATAATTTTCGGACACAAAAGAGAAAAGAGCTGGAAGTTCCAGCTCACCTGAGGAAGCTCACCACAAATAGTGATGAGTTTAGTTAGAGAAATAACTACATTTTGAACTGTCCTAATAATGAGAATGTATGAGGGAAATGGAGAGCCTGTTTAGAGTACAGGCGGGGGTCGGGTGGGGAGGAGGGAAACTTGGGACATTGGTGATGGGAATGTTGCACTGGTGATGGGGGGTGTTCTTTACATGACTGAAACCCAAACACAATCATGTATGTAATCAAGGTGTTTAAATATAAATAAATAAATAAATAATAAAAAAAGAATATCTCTTCAAAAAAAAAAAGAAAAAAGAGTTTCTTAAAAAAAAAGAGAGGGCCTGGAGAGATAGCACAGCGGTGTTTGCCTTGCAAGCAGCCGATCCAGTACCAAAGGTGGTTGGTTCGAATCCCGGTGTCCCATATGGTCCCTCGTGCCTGCCAGGAGCTATTTCTGAGCAGACAGCCAGGAGTAACCCCTGAGCACTGCCGGGTGTGGCCCAAAAAACAAAAAAAAAAAAAAAAAAAGATTAAATAAAAGACATAGTTAAAGTAATAAAGTGGGGCCGAGAGGGATAGCATGGAGGGAAGGCGTCTGTCCTTCCCGCAGAAGGACGGTGGCTCACATCCCGGCATCCCACATGGTCCCCCATGCCCACCAGGGGCAACTTTCAAGCACAGAGCCAGGAGCACCCTCTGAGCGCTGCCAGATGTGACCCAAAAGAAGCACAAAACACATCAAATCAAAAAACAAAAAGTAGAACAAAACAAATAAATAAATAAATAAATAAAAAAAACAAGGGGGGAGGAAAAAAAAAGAAAGAAAAAGGGAGAAAGTGATACAGGAGATTACATTTGGGGAGAAACAGTCTAAGAGGTAGTGTTATGTAGGTCTATACTTATGATAGTATAGGCTTCCCCATTGTCTTTTGAGATTTCCTCGTGAGGTGTGGGCTCCAGGCAGGGAGGTCTTGGATACAGTTCTGGCAATGGGTGTGAACATCCTACGGTGGTACGTTGGTGCTGAGTCACACGAGGCACCATACTCAGCTTGCATCATGAAAATGTCCAGATAAAATTCTTTTACATACCCTTTATCTCTAGATTATGCCTTCTTTTAGGACCTGAAGTGCATGACCACCCAGACCACCAAAGCAACAACCGTGTTGTTGTTGTTGTTTTTAATAAAATTCTATTTTACGTTTTGTTTTTGTTTGGACACACACAGCAGTGTTGAGGAGCTATCCCTGGCTCCTTCACAATGGGACCATATTTAAATCAAGAGTTGAACTGGATGGGTCAATAGACTGGAGAGGAAAGGGAAGCTCTGGGGTGAAATAAATTTAGGGGATGTTGACTTAAGGCAATAATAAAAAAAAAAAGAGTTGAACTGAGTTGGCCACATACAAAGCAGGTGCCTTATCCACTATACTATTTCTTCAGTCTTCTTTATCTTTTTTTTTTTTAAATATAAATTTAGGATTGGAGAAATAATAAAGCAGGGAGGGTGCTTGCCTTGAACGTGGCCAACCTGAGTTCTATCTCTGGCATCCCATATTGTCCCCCAAGCACAGCCAGAAATGATTTCTGAGCACAGAGCCAAAAGTAACCCCTGAGTACTGTTGGGTGGGGTCCAAAAACTAAAAACCAAAGAAATACTTCTTCTACTTTTGCCTTAAATTTTTTTGATCCTTTCACTCTAACTGCATTTTACACTTGTCAGATTTATCTACTGAGTGTAAAATTTAAAATGCATTAGCACAGAATTATTTTAATATTAATTTTTATTTCATATAATTATAAAAGAAAGATACAGTTATAGAAAAAATATTTACTTTGTCAGATTATCATTGACTACAGTTTTGTGGAATTTTAGGAGATTAATTCCATTTATTTATATGGGTATAGGGGTCACCACATTCAAAATTTAAAAAATGAGTATGGTCTCTCATATGTAGGATAAAAAAGGAAACAGAAATGGAAAAACAAACGGTCTAAGTCATCTATAGATTTTGTCTATAGAACTGAACTTTATAGGAATGGGGCAGTAGATAGGTCCTAGGGAGACTGGTGGAAGAAAGTGGACTCTCTGGGAATTGGTGTCGTGTTGGAATTAAGTATGCATGAAAAAGCATGATTGGTAAAGAGATTTGTGATTGAATATTGTACCCCTAGACTTCAACCATAAATAATTTTATAACTGTAATTCATAGTAATTCAATTTTAAGGATAAAAATGTTAATGCTTCTTATTTTATTAATTTAGTTGGGAAGATCTAGAGAGAAAATACAACAGGTAAAGTGCTTTGATGCAGTTTAATCCTTGGCACCCCACATTTCCTCCTCAGAACATAATCAAGACTGATCCCTGAGAACAGAGCCAGGAATAAACTTGAGGACAACCAGTTCCGTCCCAAAAAAAACAAAAGAAAAAGGCGATTTTTGTCAGGGTCTTTTGGCCTAGGCCCAGAGTGCACAAGGCTACTACTGACTCTGAGCTCTGAGGTTACTCCTGGCGATACTCTGGGGTTCATATGTGGTTAACAGAAATTTGAACAAAACCTCATGCAAGACAAGCTCACTAACTATCTGTCTGTCCTGAATTCTTTTCAGTATATAAACAGTTGACCTAAATTAAAATGTAGGTAACTAAAGGCAAATTCCAACACTACTGAATCAAAAATTAGAAGTGAGTCATATTTATAAATTAATTTTAGCAAGAAATTCAGGCAAACCTTATACAAGATAGCACTATTATTTTATTTATTTATTTATTTGGAGGAGGTTGGGCCACACCTGGGAGTGCTTAGGGTTTACTCCTGGATCTACACTCAGAAATTACTCCTAGAAGGCTCAGGGAACCATATAGGATGCTGGTAACTGAACCAGGGTCCATCCTGGGTCAGCCACAGTGTTATTGCTCCTGTCCCTATCAAATATTTTATTTTCTTTTTCTTTTTTTTATTTAAACACTTTATTACATACATAATTGTGTTTGGGTTTCAGTCATGTAAAGAACACCACCCATTACCAGTGCAACATTCCCATCACTAATGTCCCAAATCACCCTCCTCCCCATCCAACCCCCGCCTGTACTCTAGACAGGCTTTCTATTTCCCTCATACATTCTCATTATTAGGATAGTTCAAAACGTAGTTATTTCTTTTTTTTAATTTTTATTGTAAGAATTTATTCAAGAGACAAAATTGATTAACATAATGAGGTAAGCTAACATAACATAATATAGTGACATAACATAACATATTATATAATTGATATAATAATAATAATACATGTAAGTCAAAGAAAGTTTCTGATTAAAAACATATTTTTTCCATAATGGCTTACATATCTTTCAGAGTAGTGTTTTAGGTACATATTAACATTGAATCAGGGGAATACCCATCAGCAACTATGTCCTCCCCCCATTCCAGTTCCCTTTCTACAACTCATATAACCCACCATCACCCCCCGGGCTGCTAGAGTAGGTGGACCCCTCTTTGTCTAAAACGTAGTTATTTCTCTAATTAAACTCATCCCTGTTTGTGTAGAGCTTCATGAGGTGAGCTGTAACTTCCAGATCTTTTCTCTTTTGTGTCTAAAAGTTATTGCAAGAATGTCTTTCATTTTTCTTAAAATCCATAGATGAGTGAGACCATTCTGCATCTCTCTCTCTCTCTCTGACTTATTTCACTCAGCATAATAGATTCCATGTACATCCATGTAAAGGAAAATTTCAAGACTTCATCTCTCCTGACAGCTGCATAATATTCCATTGTGTATATGTACCACAGTTTCTTTAGCCATTCATCTGTTGAAGGGTATCTTGGCTGTTCCAAAGCCTTGCTATGGTAAATAATGCTGCAATGAATATAGGTGTAAGGAAGGGTTTTTTGTATTGTATTTTTATGTTCCTAGGGTATATTCCTAGGAGTGGTATAGTTGGGTCGTATGGGACCTCGATTTTCAGTTTTTTGGAGGAATTTCCATATTGCTTTCCATAAATATTGAACTAGACGGCATTCCCACCAGCAGTGGATAAGAGTTCCTTTCTCTCCAAATCCCCACCAACACTGCTTGTTCTCATTCTTTGTGATGTGTGCCAATCTCTGGGGTGTGAGGTGGTAACTCATTGTTGTTTTGATTTGCATCTTCCTGATGATTAGTGATGTGGTGCATTTTTTCATGTGTCTTTTGGCCATTTGTATTTCTTCTTTGTCAAAGTGTCTGTTCATTTCTTCTCCCCATATTTTGATGGGATTAGATGTTTTTTTTCTTGTAAATTTCTGTCAGTGCCTTGTATATTTTGGAGATTAGCCCCTTGTCTGATGGGTATTGGGTGAATTGTTTCTCCCACTCAGTGGGGGGGCTCTTGTATCCTGAGCACTATTTCTTTTGAGGTGAAGAAGCTTCTCAGTTTAATATATTCCCATCTGTTAATCTCTGCTTTCGTAGAGACTTTAGGGTTTTCTAGGTAGAGTATCATGTCAACTGAAAACAGCGAGAGCTTGACTTCTTCCTTTCCTATCTGGATTCCCTTGATATCTTTTTCTTGCCTAATCACAATATCAAGGACTTCCAGTGCTATATTGAATAGGAGTGGTGAGAGAGGACAGCCTTGTCTTGTGCCAGAATTTAGAGGAAAGGCTTTCCGTTTTTCTCCATTGAGGACAATATTTGCCTCTGGCTTATGGTAGATGCCTTAACTATATTGAGAAAGGTTCCTTCCATTCCCATCTTGCTGAGAGTTTTGATCAAGAATGGGTGTTGGACCTTATCAAATGCTTTCTCTCCGTCTATTGATATGATCATGTGATTTCTATTTTTCTTGTTGTTGATGTTGTGTATTATGTTGATAGATTTAAGGATGTTAAACCAGCCTTGCATTCCTGGGATGAAACCTACTTGATCATAGTGGATGATCTTCTTAATGAGGCATTGAATCCTATTAGCCAGGATTTTGTTGAGGATCTTTGCATCTGTATTCATCAGCGATGTTGGTCTGTAATTTTCTTTTTTGGTAGCATCTCTGTCTGGTTTAGGTAGCAAGGTAATGTTGGCTTCATAAAAGCTATTTGGAAGTGTTCCTGTTTTTTCGATTTCATGAAAGAGTCTTGCCAGGATTGGTAGAAGTTTCTCTTGAAAGGTAAAAGAATTTATTAGTAAATCCATCTGGGCCTGGACTTTTATTTTGGGCAGACATTTGATTACTGTCTTAATTTCCTCAATAGTGATGGTGTGTTTAGATATGCTACATTCTCTTCATTCAACTGTGGAAGATTATAGGAGTCCAAAAATTTATCCATTTCTTCCAGGTTTTCATTTTTAGTGGCATAGTTTCTCAAAGTAGTTTCTGATTCCCCTTTGGATCTCTACTATATCAGTAGTGATCTCTCCTTTTTCATTCCTAATATGAGTTATCAAGTTTCTCTCTCTTTCTTTGTTAGTTTTGCCAGTGGTCTATCAATCGTGTTTATTTTTTCAAAGAACCAAATTCTGCTTTCGTTGATATTTTGGATTGTTTTTAGGGTTTCCACTTCATTGATTTCTGCTCTCAGCTTTGTTATTTCCTCTGTCTCCCTATTTTTGGGTCCTTTTGTTGAGTACTTTCTAATTCTATGAGCTGCATCATTAAGCTATTCAGATATTCCCCTTCTTCTTTCTTGATTGTGCTTGCAAAGCTATACATTTTCCTCTCAGTACCACTTTTGCTGTGTCCCATAGGTTCTGATAGTTTGTGACTCTGTTGTCATTTGTTTCTAGGAAGGTTTTGATTTCCTCTTTGATTTCATCTCGGATCCACTGGTTATTCAGTATTAGGCTGTTTAACTTCCAGGTATTAAATTTTTTTTTCTGTGTCCCTTTGTAGTTCACATATAAATTTACAGCCTTGTGGTCAGCGAAGGTAGCCTGCAAAATTTCTATCCTCTTGATATTATGGAGGTATGTTTTATGTACTAGCATGTAGTCTATCCTGGAGAATGTCCCATGTACATTAGAGAAGAATGTGTATCCAGGCTTCTGGGGGTGGAGTGTCCTGTATATATCTATTAGGCCTCTTTCTCCATTTCTTTTCTCAGGTCTAGTATATTCTTGTTGAGTTTCAGTCTGGTTGACCTGTCATGTGTTGACAATGCCGTTTTGAGGTCTCCCAAATTATTGTGTTGCTATTGACATTATTTTTCAGATTTGTCAACAATTTTATTAAATATTTTTGCTGGCCCCTCATTCGGTGCATATATGTTTAGGAGAGTGATTTCTTCCTGCTGTACTATCCCTTGATTAATACAAAATGTCTATCTTTGTCCCTTACAACTTTCCTAAGTATAAAGTTTGCATCATCTGATATTAGTATGGCCACTCCAGCTTTTTTATGGGTGTTGTTTGCTTGGATGATTTTCCTCCAGCCTTTTATTTTGAGTTCTATGTTTGTTCTGATTATTCAGGTGCGTTTCTTGTAGGCAGCAGAAGGTTGGATTGAGTTTTTTGATCCATTTAGCCACTCTGTGTCTGGTGCATTTAGTCCATTGACATTGAGAGAAAGAATTGTCCTGAGAGTTAGTGCCATCTTTATATCAAACTTTATATCAAAGTTTGGTGTGTCTGTTGGTCAGTCTTGTCTTAAAGTAGGCCTTCAGTTTTTCTTTTAAGAATGGTTTTGAGTCTGTAAAGTTTCTGAGCTGTTGTTTGTCTTGTGAAACCATGTATTGTTCCTTCAAACCTGAAAGTAAATTTTGCTGGGTGCAGTGTTCTAGGTGAAGCATTTATTTTATTGAGTTTTGTCACTATGTCTCACCACTGCCTTCTGGTCTTGAGTGTTTCCAGTGACAGGTCTGCAGTAAATCTCAAGGATGTTCCCTTGAATGTTATTTCTCTTTTCTATCTTGCTGCTTTCAGAATTCTGTCTCTATGTATTATATTATATTATAGACACATTCTCTAGGATGTGTCTTAGGGTGTTTTTACTGGGGTCTCTTTTAGTTGGTACTCTTTGGGCATACAGGATTTGATCGCATGTATTCATTAGCTCTGGTAGTTTCTTTTTAATGATGTTCTTGACGGTTGATTCTTCCTGGAGATTTTCTTCCTGGGTCTCTGGGACTCCAATGATTCTTAAGTTGTTTCTGTTAAGCTTATCATAGACTTCTATTTTCATCTGTTCCCATTCTTTGAGTAATTTTTCCATTGTTTGATCATTTGTTTTAAGGCTTTTTTCCAATTTCTTCTGCTGTATGGAATTGTTATTCATCTCATCTCCCAGTGTATTAATTCTATCCTCAGCTGCTGTTAATCCGTGAGAAAGATCAACCATGTTTTTCTTCAATTCATCTACTGAGTTTTTCAGACCTGTTATTTGACCTGAAATTTCAGTTTGGAGTTTTCTCATTTCTATCTTCATATTCTCTTGATTCTTATTAGTGTTCTCTTCTATACTTTCTTTGAGTTCTTTGAACATCTTTCATATTGCGACTCTAAACTCCTTATCTGAGAGACTAACTAGTTGGTTGGTCATGTTCAAATCATCAGAGTTGCCATCATCATTCTCTATGTCTGGCACTGGCTTGCATTGTTTCCCCATTGTCAAAATCATATTGTGGGTTTTTCTACGTGTTTGGTTGTATTCATTGGCTAAATGATGTGCACGGCTGGGAAGCGAAGTGGACATGCTTCTCTGGCTCCACCCTTTCTGGGCTTGTAAACTCACCTTCAGGGAAGGCTCCAGAGAAGGCGAGGTCTGCAGATGAACCACACACAGGATGAAATCAGGCCGAAAATGGAGCACAGCAGAGAAGACAGGCAGATAGGGGTGCTGGCATCTGAGTTCCAGCAGAATTTAGTGGCTTCCCCTTTCTGGGCTTGTAAAGTCAGCCATTTCTTACTCACTCACTCACTCACTGGGTAGCTTCAGAATGCAGTTTTTGGGGGGTTTGCTTCCCAGGGCTCTGAGGAGAGCTTCAAGGATTCAGAAAAGACAGAGAAGCACAGGACAGGGCTCCCTTCAGGTCCTCAGTTTCCTCAGAAGAAGCACAGCAGGGCGGAGACTCCACAGGTAGAGCAATTATCACTTCACCTGGCAGTCCCCACAGTCAGCCATTTCTTACTTTCTAATATTTTAAATAGAAGAGTTCATTGATATGTACTATCAATGATTTTAAAAAATTGAGATCTTTAAAGTCTCCTGGTGAAAGTTAAGAACTTTAGAACTTTGGGGAAAACTGTCAAAGTATATGTCACCAAAAAAAGAACTAAAATAATATAAAAAGTTGGTGTCTTTTGAGCAGAAAACATGCTATTGAGTCTATGACTGTTTTGTTTGGGGTTATAGGCTACACTTGGCTGTGCTCAGGATTTATTTCTGTGCTTAGGGATCACTTCTGGCAAGCTCAGGGGACATATGGATTTCAAGATTGAAACAAGGTCAGCATGTAGAAGGGACGCACCCTCCCCACTACACTATCTCTTTGGTCCCTATGATAGTTCTTTCTTGACATTTTCTGGCTAATGACAATTTCAATCAGATGCATGCTAATTTTAGCTAAGCCAAAGTAACCCAGTAAACACATTATTATAATATAAAACTTTTTAAGTTTTATCTTCAGAAATATTTCAAATTGGTTCCTAAATCACCTACATTCAATCCATGGAAATCATCCACTCTCCATTACTGGGATCCACATAGCCCTGAAGGCCACCTTGATGAATATAAGAACTAAATAAAAGTTAAAATTTGTCACATTCTTTAGCAGGTGGCACACTTTCAGGGTTTCATTTTTTTTAATCACATAATTAGTTTAGCTTTATCATAAAAAAATTTGAATGACAAGGTCAGGCTCCCGACCTTTCAGTAAATTAGAGAAGATTGCCATAAATTGCACAATATAATGAAACGCCAATTTGCATATTTGCTGCTATATTAAAAGGGATCAGTTTTAGCTCACAAAGCAGAACAAACAAAAACATGCATTTTAATAACTGAAATTACTCCCAGGAAGTGACCCTCAGCAGAAAGCCTGATTAGCACTACTTAATTAGAAGCCTTGGAAATCTAAATCCTCCTTTAAATCCTATTCTGGGTACAGTGAAAGACGAAGCCATGAGTTTTGTCTAAGATTCAATATTTACTCTTTACTAATATGTTTGCTGGGGAGACTTCCTAAGCATTATAAAAACACGAGAGAAAAAAAAATTTAATATTCAAAGAAAGTGCACAAAACCTGCGTTGGCTTGCAGGTGCAAAGCAATTAACAAGCTGGCATTTACAGTGCTTTTAATTAATTAATTAAAAATGCAAAGCTGCTTTCATTTCTTTAAATGTTTGAACATTTTATCCATCTATAATAAAGCATGACGTGCTGCCTGGGCGACAACATCTGGTAAATGAAGAAAGTGAGTCCAGTGCAGAAGTCAGTGAAAAGGGATTCGGAATTGGCTGTGGTACTCGTGTCTCCTCCCCTGCGTCCCCCACCCTGCTAAGTATATGATTAGATTTAGCATCAAATCAGAAGGGAGCGGGCCTGCTGCTTAACTTCAGGGTCATAAAGGAAAAGTCTCAGGATCATAAACCAAAAGTGACAGTATTTGATATGACATGTTCATCATGAACAGCATTGAAAACAGCAAGGCTTATTAGGACTCTATTTACCGTTAAGGACTTGCTATTCTGCTTCCTTAAGGGAGCAGAGTTGCTGGGAATTGAGGCTATGTACCTCCATCTTATTTAGAAAGGTTAAAAACATAATTAGCAAAGGGAATTTCAATAATTTGCCAAAAGAAATGGGTAATAACGTAAGGCTGCTGTGACTAATTTTACAGCTGGACGCTGCTCAAACAACGACTTGTGCTATTCCCTATGAACTCATTTTTGGTCAGTACATATTTTAAAACACCGCCATTAATGCACTTTAATTAAAACATAAATACTACAGTGCTACCTCAGTAGGCATTCACTCAGCTGGAACTAACTGTATTTGCTTAATCTACAATTTTAGATGTATTAGCAAAAATAAATGTTGGTGAATGTAAGAGCCTGATTACATATCTTGGGTAAATTGGTGATAATGAGTCAAGAGACTTTGTGTTCATTCACATATATTAGAATAAGAATCATTATGAAATTAAAGCTAAGATTAATCCTGCTAATGACACCACAGAGCATCTGGGAATAAGATAACCCAGATGTCAGATTCACTGCGCTACTGTGCTGCTATTTGATAGAGTAACCCTTGAAGTGTTCTTCTAAGGCAGATAGCTGCTACCCCCTCCCCAGTCCCAGCACTTGAAATGCAAATGAGTGACAAGATAGTCTAATAATGAGAGCAGATTCTAGCAGTAAAGAAAATGAATAAATTAAAAAAAAAAAAAACCCTCTGCACCACTGATAAGAACAAGCAGCGGGCACCCTGATGTCCTCAATTAGGGTGGATGACATCTGCTGAGCATTTCTCTCTAATAAAGCCCTCACTCGGTATTCCAAAGCACACGATTCTAACACTGTTAACATTTTAATGTCCTGGGCGTGCGTGGTAACATTAATTACAAGATGATTTGGATGACTTCTGGATCTCTTTTATGTCTGCCACAGAAGAGAACACAGTGCTGCAGCTTTGATATCATAAATAAAATGGGAATGCCTGCCAAGCATGAAAGGGATCCTGAAGTCGCTCGCTTCTGCAGTGTTCTCCTGAACCCCTGGAGCCAAGCAAAGGGACTCCTCTGGGCATTGGCAGAGGGTCAGTACATTTTGGAGGTGGCTCTGTGTCTCTCTAGGATTTTTTGCCTGATGCTAAAGGTGAACGTTTTTTTGTTGCTGTTTTTAATTCCTAATGAGCTTAAAGTCCAATTAATTTTTTTCTAAGCACAGTTTGCTTTCTTAATAGCTATTTTCATGAGCTTTAGCAAATGTGACCTGGACTTTCTTGTTCACTGGCTGGGAGATGTGGGTCTGTTTCTCCCGTCATTCAACAGAGTAATCAAGGTATTGTCTCTATAGGGAGCTCAGGTGGAGAGAGAGTCAAAGTACAGAAGAGAATAGAAATTTGCCGAGTATTCCACTACATAACTGGTGCTCTTACTTTTGCTCAACAACAACAAAAAAGCTATTATTATCTCTCTTGCATGGGAAAGAAACCCGGGTTCATAAAAATAATATGGTTTTCATGCAAGTTATTAAAAACCCATAAAAAGTAGAAACAGGGGCCAGAACAATAGTACAGGAGGTTGCTTGACTTGTACACAGTCAACCCAGGCTCAACTTTCAGCATCCCATATTGTCCCCTGAGCCCACCAGGAGTGACACCCGAGTGCAGAGCAAAGAATCCCTGAGCTCAGTCAAGTGTGGCCTAAAAACAAACAAACAAACAAACAAAAAGTAGAAGCAAGGTATGGGAGGCCAGTAGTGGTGAATACTCCCAGTAGTGCTCAGGCTAGTGTAGATTGGGGCCTGCAGGTCCCAAAGTTCATACATATGTGTTCAAGGTCTTGAACATATAAGGAATATATTCTTTCACTCAGTCCAGAACCACAATGTGAGCTGTGTCTGATAAAGCTCCAAGTCCAAGGTCTGGTCCCAAGTCTTCTCATTCTTTCACTGGTTCTGGACCCAGGTATTCTCATTCTTTCAGGAATGCTTCCTCAACCTCTTTTCTAGTTTGCCTAGTAGGACAAATTTTAACAAAAGAAATTAAAGGGCATCTCTACAAGTCACTTGAATGCCCCATCCTCTTTTCTCATTTATGCATTATCCTCATCTTCAATCTGAGGATGACTTAGAGAATAACCCCCATTCAATCATAATGCATATAAAAATATAGCAAGAAATGAACTTGTTATATGGTTAAGCCTTTGAAATTCTGCATCTGGTTACTGCAGCACCACCTTCCCAGCCTAAATCAACAAAATACTAACCCATGTGGATAACCAAGTACAAACCTGCAAAATCCCCAGAGTTTAAAAAGAATGAAAAGGGGCTAAAGGGGAATAAGGGAAGATGTGACTTGAAAAGTAACCCAAGACCTCTAAAAGAAAAATAATGCGACTCATCCTAGTTGGTGCTATTTTCATTGTACATGCAAATGGGTTCCCATAGAGTTTTTCAAGTTCTTGACCTGCATGATACAGAGGTCTTGCTATTTCATATTCTCCTTTGTCTGAGAATATGGTGACCACTCTTTGACAAATAAAATGTGCTGGGTATAGAATACTTAGCTTCAGCCAAGGAGTTATTTTCAGCCTAAAAACTGAAGTGGCTTGCCCACTCCAATCGTCAGGAACAATTTACCACTGAATTTATTGATTTCTTTGGTCATTACCAACAGATTAAGTCACTGGATACATATAATAAAATGTAGCAATGTTCTCTAGTTATAGTCAAAGTTGTCTTGTCTAAATCTGGAAGAAAGAAAAGATTCATTGTTATTCATAATTAATTTGCCTCACTCTCATACTAATTTGTAGCCATAAGAAAAGAGATGTCTAGAGGGAGAAAAGAAAATGAAACATAGTAATGAAACAACATACTAATCTGTTAGTATTTATTTCCCTTCATTTTTCCCCTTTATTAGCTCTATTTGGGCCACTCCATTGAAAATTCTTAATTTAAAGAATGGGCAGTTTGCCCAAGCAAGAAACAACTGAATAGTAGGTGCAAAGTTATGAGCCACAATAATATTCCCCATAGTTCCAGAGTCAGTAACTAAATATAAAATCTAATCTACACAAATATAGCAATTAATAGGAATTTCTTGAACATACTCAGAGGGGATCACATTCAAACATACCTCACTTCATTTACAACATCCCCTTCCAACTGTCCCAGGACGCATTTCCTCAGGGGCTTTATAGGACTCCCCATAATAGAATCAGCCTCTCTATTTGGCAGCTCTAAGTCTTACCTGTACACTTACACTTTAAAGCAGTGAATTTCAACCACTGTGCCACAGCACACTAATGTGCCATGAGATATTGTCTGGTGTGCCATGGGAAAAATTCCAATTTCATCTGTAACACAAATAGACCAATTATTAAATTCTAATGATTTATTTCATTATAAAGTAATTATAAAATAATTTCTTGTGTTTATTTGATTCCTATTTAAGAAAATTACTTTACATATAGTCAATAAAGGCACAGAGTTAAATTTTTAACATTTTCTAATGGTGGTGTGCCTCGTGATTTTTTTTTTCATGTAAAAAGTGTGCCTTTTCAAAAATAGGTTGAAAAACACTGCTTTAAGGCATTCAGTTAATATAATAATCTTGGAAAATCATAGCTTTGATTAAGTGTAGAAAGAAGATATATCTCTAATATATATAATATACATCTCAAGATATATACGAAGCAAACAAACTGATACCAAGGTCGTGGGCATTAATTTCACTTTATGCCACATTCATACACCAACCAAGCAATTTGCCATGAAATTGATTTGATCTTGAACCAAGATTTATGTTGTATAAAATTTAAACACCCATGAAGTTTATTTTGTGTAACCATGACTTTTGTTCCATGTTGAGTTTTGATAAAAACCTTCAAAATAAAATGTCTTTATGGGAACTCATTGAACTCATCCCTCAAGAAGCAATGCAAAGTTCTCAAAGTTCTTAAAGCAACTCAGGTCCACTCAACTGGAAGTGAGTGTGCCTTCTTTTGTTCAGTACCTCTTTCATATCACTAACTCTACTCCAATAAAAATGCCACATTTTCACCTTCTCTATTTCCCTGCAAGACCCTAACTGTAGAAATCGTGGTGTTTTACCTTACCCCTTTATCGAGTCTAGCTATTAGAGCATTCAGACCATATTTATTGAAAGAGTTACTTGAATACTGAGTGAGAAGGCAGATTTCAAAGTCTCTTGGAAAATAAATAATGCTCTATACTTTTTTACCAGGTGCTTAAAGATTAATTCAACTATTTCTTCTGACAAACATATAGTACTTTTTTATCTCCCTTTCCTAAGGTTCTTGCATTGACTTTATACCTCCCTAGATATTTTTGCAGGTTCTTAATAAGGTATTCTCAGATAAGTTTCATCCAATTAGCATTATTCCTAACCTGACTGTGACAAGAAAACTGAAAAATCAATGAAAACAAAAGCTGAGTGGCCTGAGTTCTTGTGACTGAGTGGACTCCTACATGTCTTTTATCAGGATAATTTATGGAAACATCCCTTAAATACAGATATTTCCATGTTTCTCCGTCACTCTTAAGTGGAAATGAAATAAGAAGATTGTCTGGCTTTAGCTCAATACTTTTAACCTTTGTTTTCAATATTTGAAACTCTTGATCCCACATCTTTGAACTATATCATAGGAGTAGAAGATGAAAAGCAACAATCAATATATATCTTGTCAACTGTGTGCCAGGCTCTGTGTTAGTAACTTCAAAGGCTCAATGAACTTAACTTGGTAAGGGAGAAGGCGAGGGCATTTTTAAAAATAACACTTAAGGCCTCCTTATTGTGGAGTAGTGCAGCTACAGTACAAGCAGTTTGAGAGAGGAAAGAAAAACACAGTATTTGGCATTCAAGGTAACAACTCTAGGTGATAAGTGCTAGAAAGGTGTGGCAGATTCTCTGCAGCATCACAAATAAAGAACACCTATATTCATAGTAATAGTATTTACCATAGCCAAAATCTGGAGCAACCCAAAGATCCTACATATATCAAAATGTTACCTAGCTATAGGAAGAGGTGAAAATTTGCCTTTTGCTACAACATCAAAGGATCTAAATGGGGATCATGATAAGCTAAATAACTCAAAAGAAAAACATACCCCAGATAATCTCACTTACTGGTAGTATATAAAGAAATAAAATAAGGGAAAACATAGTGCCCAATGTAAACAAACCCTGGGACAGAACTGATGTTACCCAGAGGAGAGTGAATGAGAAGAGTCCCATGAACAATGGTGGAGAGAGTGGCACTTGGGTTGTGTGTATAAGGTGTGGTAACATTGTGCTCCTAAACCATATAAATATTTTCACTTTTTTACATTTTATCTTAATAAAATTGAAGGAAATATAGATATTAACTACAGATATAGTCACTATCTGACTTTCAACTATAAAGGAAGCTTGAAGCAAAAATGCCAGAAGTACAATGAAAGAAAATAAAAGTTAAGACAGAAGAAAAGGTCTCAAAGTGGCTTAATGATACCAGAGAACATGGAAGCACATAAGTTATAAAGCAAGCACAGTGGAAACCTGTCAGAGGTCCTGAATGTCATACTGAGTTTGACTTCTGATGTTGAACAGGACCTAAAATCTGAATGGAGAGGATGACTTAGCCTGAATCTTAAAAACAAAATTTTTAAAGAATAATGAGGATAATGTAGAGAGGGAAATAATACGTATCATTAGAAATGCTTTGTAGAACATCTAAATTTAAAAAAAAAAATCACTGAAGTTTTTTTAAATCAGAATAAAGACAAATTGGTGGCCCAGGAAAGTGTTACTTGGACCAGGGACCATATGATCCATTGTGAATCCCTAGGACAGCCCATTGGGGCTAATTGTTACATAGATGGACCACAAGGAAGAAATAAGTAGGAAGAGGGCTATAGGTTAAAAAAAGAACTGAGAAACACTGGTTTGTTTTCAATGAAGAGAAAAGATAAAGGTTTTAATAGAAAAGAGTTGGATCCAAGATGGCTATAAAGAATAAATCTTAAGAAGAGAATTTTAGCCACAAGCACTGGACTTTTCTTTATGAAGATGCTTAATGTTGATGGAAAATGTGGCCTTAGAGTCAAGAAAGAGATGAGGGAGGCAAAGAGAAATGCAGGCAGCATGTGCTCAGAATAGTTGGTTCATGGCAAGATTGAGAAAAGGATAGGAATTTCTGAAGAAAATATAATCAAATAGTTTTACAAGGAAAAGCTGTGATGATTTATGAAACATCAGTAGTAGTGTCAGCTAAAAATCATCATAAGAAAACAATTTTAGTTAAAATTGGGAGAGAGAAGTATGGGTAAGGCCACAACGATTGTAATAATCTAATTCTTAGATATCAAGACTATCCTCCCTAATGTCACTGCTAACGTTCAGAAATAATCTCCACAAAAACAAAGTTATATTTTTGGTTGAAGTCTTGTAATTTACAGTGATGTTATTGGTGGTTTCCCATGCACAGTATTCTAACACCAAATCCATTATGAGTGAAAAATCAACACTTTTAATTAGCCTTTAAAATCTTCTATTAAAAATGAATCTTTACCTCCACAATATTGTAAGTTATAATAATAAATACAAAACTATTGTTTATATATTAAGTATTTATATTTTCTAAAAAGAAACACAAAACCTTAGCTGCACCTCATTGAAGGTGAGAAAAAAAAAGATGGACCTGGAGAGATAGCACAGCGGTGTTTGCCTTGCAAGCAGCCGATCCAGGACCAAAGGTGGTTGGTTCGAATCCCGGTGTCCCATATGGGCCCCCGTGCCTGCCAGGAGCTATTTCTGAGCAGACAGCCAGGAGTAACCCTTGAGCACCGCCAGGTGTGGCCCAAAAAACAAAACAAAACAAAAAGAAAAAAAGAAAAAGAAAAAGAAAGAAAACAAAAGAAATATAGATTTGATCTTCATTCCTATTTTTGGCACTAAACTCTAAAATATAAAACTTGGAATTTCTGAAGGGGCGAGGCAACAAAAGTGTTTCTATTAATATGATGATTTGGGGGCCTTACCAGAATCAAAAAATAAACCAGTCACATGGGGGCTGATTACCAAAAGAACTAAGCACATACTAAGAAACTTGACTGATTTCTGAGCACAGAACCAGGAGTATGTCTTGACAGCTTCCATGTGTGCCCCCAAGAAAGTAATAATAATTAATTTTTTAACTTTCACCTTTTATCCCTGGTCTCTGGGAAGAGAGAGAGCTGGAGGTTCAATTACCAGCTATTGATAATTTATCATTTCTATATAATGAGGCCACTATTACACAAAAAGTATGAATAGATGGACCTTCTAGATAGACACACTGGTGGAGATTTCTGAATGGTTAATCTAGGGAAGGTGTGGAAAATTACTTCAGACTAGCAAGTCCTCAAACACAAGAAGTGGGTCATAGGAATCTTTATACCCAGAAAGTCAGTAAAAATAAGTAACAAGCCAGTAATTGGCCTCTGAATTGTAGGGAAACAGAAGGAAGAGTGTTAATCTAATGATATTTCCAAGTAATGTCAGAATAGAATAGGATGGTAGGATGGATACACAGCTGGTGTGTGGAGAATCATTCCTTATTTTCATTCCTTATTTTCCAGAAATTGTATTCTGGAACTTAAAATACCTCTTAAAATGATGTTGTCACTATTAGGGATCATAAATTCAGTTCTGACTGTTAATTGTTTTATTTCAATGCATCACAATTAATAATCCTTAACCTCCAACATAAAATTTAACCATACTGACTTTATATTAATATCTCTTTACATTTATTTTTTACTATTCCTAGAATCACTTGGACCAATATAAATATACTTGCTCCACCCTAGATATGCACTGGAAACTTATTTCACTGAAATATAAATGTCTTTCTGCACATCATTCTTTTTTTACCTCTATCTCTTCACCTCAGTCACTAGATACTATTCCTTGTTATAACATTTGTGCTATATTAGTACATTTTAATTTGTAAATATACTTTTAATCAATATATTCACTTTTTCAT
The DNA here is from genome assembly GCF_024139225.1 of Suncus etruscus. Classification (NCBI taxonomy): domain Eukaryota; kingdom Metazoa; phylum Chordata; class Mammalia; order Eulipotyphla; family Soricidae; genus Suncus; species Suncus etruscus. Next base: position 43,037,701 of record NC_064851.1, on the reverse strand, counting down.
GTTCTAAAATGACACATCATTTCAATGACAATTCAATCTAAATATTTTGAAAGAAAAGAGCCTTAATGACCCTATTAAATTATTTGACCTCTCTTTGTACCCAAAATTATTTCCCCATATTTCTATGACTATTCCCAGCAAACCGACCACAACATATTTCTTGCTTAACCACTGTTGCTTCTCTACTCTTGCTTCTTTTTTCTTTTCATGGGCAAGAGAGCTCCTTTAATAAAAGTAATCGTCTCAGAGGAAACTTAAATCCTACCGCCTCCCTCCAGTGGTGCACTTAATGCTGTATGTTTAACAACACCTTGGGGATTACACTTAAATCCTGGAAAATCTTTAACAGCAACACAGTGGCAACAGAAAACACAAGTCCTCTAAAATCTCAGGGAAAGAGAAGCACTAGAGTGAGGGACATCCTGAGTGAGCAGTTGTCCAGGGGATGAGAAGCTCCTTGCAGCATGGAGCAGAGATGACCTGCGGGCTCTGCATCCATACCTGACAGATGGAGCAGGCACCAAGGGGCTGGGATTTCCGGGATGAAGTAAACAGCCTATTTTCATCCCTCACCACCAGCAAGATCTGATTTCTATCATGCCAAAGAAAGAATTGGGATGATATGTTAAATGTTATCAATTTGCTATGGCTAATAATACTATAAAAATTTAAGAAGGTGTATGGTGATAGCTAAAAGTTTTTTCTCTAATAGTATGCATTTATGTTTATGTGCATATGCACATATATGTACATAACACAGAATTACTTAATTTCAGGAGTTAACAAACTTCACTGGGATTTTTGGCTTTTTTTTTGCTAAAATTAGAGTCATTCATATTCTCTCCCCTCATATGTTAGAAGGAAACAACTTATATACATCATTTCTTTCTATAACACATGTGCAAGTTTAAAAAAAATTAAGTCCAAAAGCATCCTTGAAAATATAATTAAATCACCTCTTAAACTGAACCTCTCAAAATCAAGTTATATTCATCAACTCACAAACATTTACTGGGTATTGACTCTACAGGAAGACAATGCTAGACCTGGCATTATTATTACATGGTAAAGGATCATAATCTTGATAACACATTTTTTGGAAAAACAAAACTATTTTAGCAAGGAATCCTTGGACTACAAAGCCAATGCTAAAGAAGAAAATGTTTTAAAAAGTCTTGGTTCCAAAGTTATCATTTGAATGAAAAGTTAGTAGCATTGCATACAATGTTTGACTATGTTTTTTATATAAAATCTTTATTTAAGCATCATGATTAGTTGGGTTTTGGTCATAAACAGAACACCCCCCTTCAGCAGTGCAACATTCTCACCACCAATGCCCCCCTCCCTCCTTCTCAACCCCTGCCTGTATTTGAGACAGGCATTCTACTTCTCTCACTCATTAAGGTTGTCATGATAGGGGCCGAAGAGATAGCATGAAGGCAGGGCTTTTGCCTTGCATGCAGGGCAGTGGTTTGAATCCCGGCATTCTATATGGTCCCCCGAGCCTACCAGGAGCAATTTCTGAGCACAGAGCCAGGAGTAACCTCTGAGCACTGCCGGGTGTAACCAAAAAACAAAAACAAAAGAGAAAAGATAGTCATGTTAGTTATTTCTTTAACTGCACTCACTGCTCTTTGTGGTGAGCTTCATATTGTGAGCTGGTCCTTCCGGCCCTCATCTCTCTTGTCTCTGGACATTATTACAGTAATGTCCTTAATTTTTCTTAAAATCCATAGATAAGTGAGATATTCTGTGTCTATCGCTCTCCCTCTGATTTATTTCACTCAGCATAATAGATTTTATGTATATCCACATATAGGAAAATTTCATGACTTCATCTCTCCTGACAGCTGCAAAAAGTACTTTATTTTCTACATCTTCGAAGTTGGTGGTTTGTAGGTACTCAAACTTCTCTAAAAAGAATGTTCAAGAACATATGTGAAAATCCTTTGTAACTAAGAAAGTCTTTTGCCTTCAAAAACGTAGGGGGTAACAGGAATGTGTCAGTGGTAGAGTACTAGCGTTACAGGCAGGAGACACAAGACTGATCAGCAGTGCTGCCTCATAATTCAAGTGCCAGTTACGGTGGAACTGCTAGTTGGGATCCCCAACATGCAGTGACCAAACTAGGGCAATGTCTGGCACAGCCACCAAGTGCATGAAAGCACCCCAAGTAAAGTTTGTTCACCACGCCAGCACCAAAGCCAACACACACACACACACACACACACACACACACACACACACACACACACACACGAGAAAAGGAAGAAAAGAAAGTTTTATCTGAAGGAAGAAAAAGAAAAATGTTGAGATGTGAGAGGTGGATTTGAGCCCCTTTTACAGAGCTGCCACAGAAGCAGGCGAGAAGTGGGACGCAGGAGGGAAAATGGGGACACTAGTGATGAGAAATGTGCACTAGTTTAAGGAATGGGTGTTGGAAAACTATATAAATGAAAATTATGAACAACTTTTTTTTTATTTTAGCAGCGTGATTACAAATGTGTTCATAGTTGGGTTTCATTCATAGAATGTGCACCAGCCTTCACCAGTGCACCCACCACTGTCTACCATTTCCCTCCCACCAACCACCTCTCTCTCTCTCTCTCTCTCTCTCTCTCTCTCTCTCTCTCTCTCTCTCTCTCATTTTCATTATTGGGGTTTTGTTGTGTTTTTTTTTTGGTTCTTTTTTTGGGGGGAGGTGATCCATACCCAGTGATGCTCAGGCATTACTCCTGGCTATGCTCTCAGAAATCGGGAGACCATATAGAACACTGAGAATCGAGCCCAGATCCGTCCTGGGTCAGTGCATGCAAGGCAAATACCCTAAACTGCCCTATCACTGTGCTATTGCTCCGGTCCCAGTTTGCACTATTGTTAATGGAGGGGTGCCTTGCATGTCACTTTCTTTTCAGCGCTGAGTTATTGTTCTGAGTGATCATTTCCAGCTATCACTTTCATAGTAGAACTTCTCTGCTTTACCTGCACTCACGGCTCTTTGTGGCAAGCTTCCTATCCTGGCGTGGATCTCCTGACCCTTAACTCCATTGTCTATTAATATTATTACCATACTATCTTTTTTTATATCCCACAAATAAATGATATTATTCTATTTTATCCCTTTTTCTCTGATTTATTTCACTCAGCATAATATTCTCCATATTCATCCATGTAAAAGCAAATTTATGACTATTTTTTCTAACAGCTACATAGTATTCCATTGTGTAGATATACCATAGTTGTTTTAGCCAATCATCTGTTGTCAGGCACCTGGGTTGTTTCCAGATTCTGGCTATTGTAAATAGCCAGATTAACAGAGGAGTCCAGAGGGCATTTTTGTATTCTGATTTTGTGTTCCTGGGATATATCACTAGGAGTGACATTGCTGGATCATATGGAAGTTCAATTTCTAGATTTTTGAGAAATTTCCATATTGTTTAATCATGAACAACTTTGTCATTGTTAATTGTTAATTATGAATTGTTAATTCATAGTGATCCAATTAAAATGTTTATTAATTAAAAGAAATGAGACCAGAGTGTCCACCATCTGTTATCCAGAAGTTTACAGAGAATGCACCCTCTCATTAAAGAACACAAAGATAAATAAGTATCTGTGCTCGAACCAATAAATGTTAAAACTAAATAAAATAAACTGGACTGTTTCCTTGTTTATAAGTTACAGCAACAACTTGGTCAATAAATACTGACACCATATCCAAGAAAGGAACACCATCATTTTATGTTTTAATCCCAGAGTTTCAGATGATTGGGACTATGACTGTTTCCAGATTAGGGATTAGCACTTTCCTTCATAAAGCTAGTAAATCTTAATATGTGAAGGATTAGGGAAAAAAATGTACAAAAAAGGAGGCTAATTAATTCTCTGATGGCTTTAGGATTTTCAGCTGATGACTCAGCCACTAATAGTAAATAAATAAGAGTACCTTTGTTTTTTCTCCAGCATAGCCCATCATGCCCAGGATTGCCATTTGAGATCACACAGTTTTTAAGACAGTTTTTAAGACAAAATACTACTCAGAGTTTAATGTAGAATTCTGTGGATTAACAAGGAGTACATAGCTTTGATTTTGTTTCCTTAAAAAACATCTGTTTCCATTTTAGCATCAAAGCACTTGCATTTTTTCCTAATTACTGAAATATCAGTACTCTTTTCCAATACCTCTTTTTCAGATGAAAAAAATAAAATAAAGGGCTCTTAAATGGAATAAGTAAAGACTCACCTTGTTACAATTACCTTATTGCCTGCTACAATTTAGAGAAGAAAGCAATTTTTCACATTCCAATGTTGACTTAGAGACCTTTTATTAGTTATTAATTTTTATTAATTTATTTTAATTTAATTATATTTGTTTTATTATTTTAAGAAAGTACCTATAAAATATCTACTCTAACTTGTAGTCAGTAACACTGACCCAGATCTTACTGATTTTTTAAATAAGCATTATTCTCAAAAAACAAGTAGCCTTTTTAGTTTGCATTGATGTACAAGATACCATTATTTATTTTGCAACTGATGACATGCCAGAACCCAGGATTGCTAACACTGAGCATGCTACAACTCTTTTGAGTTGTGTGAAATTTTTAAGGTTAAGTCAGTCTACGTGCATCTTAATCTTTTCCCAGTCAAATCAAGGTAACCTGAAACAGTGGAATAAAATTCTGGGGTCCTCAATTCCACGTGTTTTGACATTAGAATATATTCAAACCCATTTTCTGAGTTCAAATCTGAACTATATAAAGTATAGTTTAGATTTCTATATATAAAAAAACAACTCTTTTGCTCCTCTTCCAACAAAGATATAGCCTTTCTCTCTGGCAGCCTTCCTTAAACTTTCCCGATTTATTCCTTGTTTAGTGGTCTGTTCAGAGAGACTTAACTACTTTTATGTGACACTCTATACCAACAGTGAATCAAGTACTTGGGTAGGAGGTAATATCCCAAGAGAAATTGCAACTAAAACAAATCACATTGGGAAAGATTTCCTTAAGGTTAGAGTCAGCATATCCTTCCAGAATCTCAACAACTAGATGCTCAGATTGCATTATAGGATGGCTGTGGCAAATGTTTTCACTGAAATTGTAATTTGTCAGGATGTATCATGACCTATTTTCAGGGACTAATCTTGGGAAGTATGAATATATTTGAAAGTGAAAATTTGAAAAATGTTTAGGAAGTAAAATGTCTTGGCCTTGGTGACAGGATGAGAGCACTGAAGAGAAAGTGTAAGGAAGATCAGATTTCTGACATGGATACAGCTGATAGATACAGATACTGTCAATATTAATGGAATGAAGCTTAAATGGGGATGCTCAGAATTGGAGGTGCATGAGAGAAATCCATATAGTTGAGTCCAGAACACATTTGAACAATGTGTGAATCAGAAGTCAGCTAAGTGGTCAGTTCATGTGTGCAATGCATGTGTTTTGCTGCTCAGCCAGACCAATGAGATCAAGGATCAGTCTTTGGTCTGTTCCCCAGACCAAGGATCTCTCTCTCTCTTTCTCTCTCATATAGTTACAGTAACCTCATTCTACACTTAAAATTCAAAGAGTTGTTGCAATTTTTTCTTTGCTATTTTTTTATCTATCACATATAACTTATAATGAGGTCATATAGTACTTCTTATCCCTCTAACCAATTTTGCTTAGCATGGTCCCTTTTAGTTCCATCCAAGCTGTACTAAAAGACAGTATTTCATTTTTCCTTATAACCAATAGTACTCCAGTGTGTAAACGTCTCAACTTCTTTATTCACTTACCTGTTGCTGGACATTTGGGTCATTTTCAGATCTTGACTACTGTAAATATTCTGCAATATTAAAACATAGATGTGTATATATAGCTTTTTAAAGTAATAGTTTTATGTTCTTGAAATTGATGTCAAGGATTGGAATCACTGGGTTATATGAGTTATTTTTTAAGTTTTGTAGTAGCCTATGCTATTTTTAGTAATAGCCTATACTAAGGAATTATCTTAAAAATAAAATATAATGACTTGGGGACCGGTGAGGTGGCGCTAGAGGTAAGGTGTCTGCCTTGCAAGCGCTAGCCAAGGAAGGACCACGGTTCGATCCCCCAGCGTCCCATATGGTTCCCCCAAGCCAGGGGCAATTTCTGAACGCTTAGCCAGAAGTAACCCCTGAGCATCAAATGGGTGTGGCCAAAAAAATATAATGACTTGCACATAATAACATCAACTCTTAAATAAGAAACCACTTGACACCCTTATGACACAAGCCATGAGATCTAAAATTATGAGAGTCCATCAATTTTTATCAGGTCAATAATTAATTAATAGATTAAACCATATCTGTTTAATTTTGACTAAATATGGACATTTTTATTAACCCAACAAGAAATATTTAAGTGGTGGTGGTTGGTGGAGGAAGTAATACTCTGATCAAATGAAAACTAAGATTTTTTTAGTGTGAACACCTGTTTTTCAAGAGAAAATGTCTATTTCAGTTATAATAAACAATGAATGATAATTATCATTTAGGCATTAGATGATGGTTTAAAAGAGACTCCATTTTCTTGGAGTTTTCAGTACTACTCTGTTTTTCTAAATCTGTTATAAGTGCAAAAACTTAAAAAGTTAAAAGAAATTAAATTCTCTCTGATAAATTTTACTTCTCTGAGATATTCTTCAGTCCCTCACCATCAATTTAGAGAGGGGTTTCTATTTTACCTGTAAAGTGAAAATGTAACCTCCATATGAGTAACAAGAACACAGCCAGTCCTTTGGCGGAATCACAGATTCTCTACAGGGGTTTACTCAACAAATGGAAAGTGGAAAGCAGACTCCTGGAGAAACTGCTATCTGTCACTCACAAGTAGCCCTGCTTAGCTGCCCTCAGACCAGGTAGAAAGGATAGTTTTGTTTGTTTATTTTTGTTTTAATTTCAGAAAACCCTTCCTCTTTACCCTGGTCTCTCATTGAAACTCATTCAGAAGTCATTCCTTTATGCTGGGTTCTGAGTCTGCAATTCTATAGAGAGCACATCAGTGACAGGTCAGCCACCTGGCTCAAGAGAACATATCCCCTTTGCCCTGCCAATGCTGTTAGATTTACATTTGCAGAGAGAAACTGAACCCCTGTTGTTCCCACTGATGAACCTAATGGTTTCCTGGCCTGCCAAGGTTCCCAGCCATCTGCTCTACTGGCAGCATGCCTACATTAAAGGTGTTGTGCCATGTTTAGATGAGAAATTGAGAGGGACCAGAAAGAGCTTTCAAAAGTAGACTAGTAAATGCAGTCAATAATGTTTTACTTACTATTGGAAGTCCCATCCCAGCAGCCAACAAAGTCAAATTAAGACTGCATAACCTGCACATTACAAGGTAACATTTCTACTGTCAATTGCTGGCATGATATTCTCAAGATTAGCTTTAGTTGTCTATCCCTTTTTTTGATTAGTCTTTGAGTCTGGTATTATGAGCTAGAGTAAAGAAAGACTGGCTTGCAAGACTTGTTCTGGATAATCAAGTACAGAATATAGGATATAGCACCACTTGTAGAGAAACCTGCCCCAAGATAGGTACATGCAGGGTAATTTCTGTCACCGGTGCTGGACCCTGGTCTCTGATGAAGTCCCATAGTCAGGAAATGTGCCTTTCCACGGGCCTTTTAGACATAATTTTGAATATGTATAGCATGATTTTCAATATACATATATATGTGTATATATAGCATGGAATTTATGGTACTTATTCTAAAATATTTTGTGTTACTGATCTAAAACTCTAATTTAGCTGGAATTCCGTATTTTTATTTGTCAAACCTGATGACCCTAACCTTAGATTGAGCTGAATTAAAAATTAAAGAAGGCAAAGGAAGCAATTTAAGGTGAAGTAAGCTTAGAATGACTAAGTAGAGTAATTTTTTAGAATAAAAATACCTTGGAGAAAATGTTTTCACCAGCCTTAGACACATTTCTTTATCGTGTGTTAAATGACAAATTCTAAGACTCTTTTGTTTCTTCATCAAAGAATGAACTTTAATCTTGTTCCATTGGGTTATTATGAGTATTAAGATACTAAAGTGAATTACCTGACACATAGCAGTTAATTATAACCAATACTTCTACTGTTGCTGTTGTTATTATATTGCTCAAAAGTCAGCTCATTAGCACCATGACCAGAAGTTTTCAGAAAAGACTTGTGTGCTCTTTCTCTCTCTTTCTGTCTCTCTCTCTTTTTCACACACACACACACACACACACACACACACACAGTGAGGGAAAAGAAAGAGATATCCTGGGCAAGTTATTCTATAGATTATGTAGATCATAGTTTACTCACATATGGAATGTGTAAATTTATTATACCTAAAAATCAGAAGTAACATGGAAAGAATGGCCATTATTGTTGTCTCTCAAGATGCAATCCTAAATCATGAGACCAGGATGATAAAAATCCCCTCTCTGAATTTCTTTTTTTTTTTTTGGAATTGAAAATTTTATTTCTAAATTTACCAATCCATATTTCATAAACCACACTTAGAATGCCATTAAAAAGGTGCCCAACATGTTAATAAATAAAAATTGTTTAATTAATATTATTTAATTATTATTAATTAATATAATTTTTTAATTTATTTAAACACCTTAATTACATACATGATTGTGTTTGGGTTTCAGTCATGTAAAGAACACCACCCATCACCAGTGCAACATTCCCATCACCAATGTCCCAAGTCTCCCTTCTCCCCACCCAATCCCCGCCTGTACTCTAGACAGGCTCTCCATTTTCCTCATACATTCTCGTTATTAGGACAGTTCAAAATGTAGTTATTTCCCTAACTAAACTCATCACTCTTTGTGGTGAGCTTCCTGAGGTGAGCTGGAACTTCCAGCTCTTTTCTCTTTTGTGTCTGAAAATTATTATTACAAGGGTGTCTTTCATTTTTCTTAAAACCCATAGATGAGTGAGACCATTCTGCGTTTTTCTCTCTCTCTCTGACTTATTTCACTCAGCATAATAGATTCCGTGTACATCCATGTATAGGAAAATTTCATGACTTCATCTCTCCTGACAGCTGCATAATATTCCATTGTGTATATGTACCACAGTTTCTTTCGCCATTCGTCTGTTGAAGGGCATCTTGGTCTTGCTATGGTAAATAGTGCTGCAATGAATATAGGTGTAAGGAAGGGGTTTTTGTATTGTATTTTTGTGTTCCTAGGATATATTCCTAGGAGTGGTATAGCTGGATCGTATGGGAGCTCGACTCCAATGATTCTTAAGTTGTTTCTGTTGATCTTATCATAGACTTCTATTTTCATCTGTTCCCATTCTTTGACTAATTTTTCCATTGTCTGCTCATTTGCTTTAAGTTTTTTGTCCAATCTCTCCTGCTGTATGGAATTGTTATGTATCTCATCTTCCACAGCACCAAGTCTATTCTCAGCTTCTGATACCCTGTCCCAGAGCTTATCCATTTTGTCATTCACTTTGTTTACTGACTTTTTCAGTCCTGTTAGTTGACATGTTATTTCAGTTTGGAATTTTGTGATTTCTGTCTTCATATTTTCTTGGTTCTTATTAGTGTTCTGTTCAACTCGATCCATGGTTTCTTGGAGATCTTTGAGCATCTTCCATATTGCTAGTCTAAAGTCCTTATCTGAGAGGTTGATTAGTTGGTTGGTCATTATCTGGTCCTCAGAATTGTCATCTTCATTCTCTATGTCTGATGCTGGCCTGCGTTGTTTCCCCATTGTCACACTTGCATTGTGGGTTTTTCTACGTGTTGTGGTGGTATTCATTGTCTATATGATGCAGGTAGCACACTCCTCTGGCTCCTCCCTTTCTGGATGGGCTGACTTGCCTCTAAGGGAGGGGAGTCCTCCGTGGATGAAGCCTCACACTGGGTCAAATCTTAGGCCCGAGCATGCAACAGAGAAGACAGTCCGGAGAGAAATGTTTGCTTCTGTGATATAGCGCCGTTCTTAGTGTGATTTTTCCTTCTTGTTGCAATGGAGTTCTTTCCTTAGAAAGAGTGCACGGCCGCGTAGCGAAGCGGAGCGGCCATGCTCCGCTGGAGCCTCTTTTTGCCCCACTCGCAAGAGTTTCACGCAAGAGGACAGTAGACAGACATAGACAGGTCACACTCACAGTTTTTCACAGTTGGGCCCCACTGGGCCGGTGTACTTTCGCGGATTTTCCCCGCCTGGTGTCACACACAGGGAGCCGGCTTTTGCAAAGCCTTGCCCTGTGGAGCATGGCACTGTGGAAGTTATATCATAGCTCTCATTTCGCATCATAATAACCATATTAATTAATTTATTGTCCCTGGTTTTAACAGATGAGGAAACTAAAGCTAGAGATTCAGAAACTCACCTTAGTTTTTACAGCTGCTGAAGTATATCAAGATTCATCCTTAGGTATCCTGATATTAAACTACCCTGGCTAAACTATCATGTCATTTGGCTTTGAACAAATGTCTAAAAGGTCTTAAAATGTCTTAAAAGACTATAATCTTTTAAATTACAAATCAAGGTTGAAACAGTAAGTATTAAATGAGTTGACTTAGGTAAAGTGCTTAGAAAATGCTCAATACACACTCAACAAGTTTTATGTGTGAATAAAAGTGTTAAGCTTCATACTGGAAAGAAATTTCAGTTGGTCTGTCCTCCAAAGTTTATGTCCTTAATTCCTGCTTATGCGGCCAATTGAATAGAAATATAGACCTGAAAAATCTATGAGATAAAGCAAGACCTTTACTTTCAGAGCTGCTTCAGAACTGATAACAGCTTGGTACTTCCTTGCTATTTCTTAGTGGAAGCTTTGTCTTTAAACTTGCACATCTGTAGCACCTTTAGCACAAAGGAGGTGGTGTGCACCCTCTCAGGGAGGGTGTTTGCTCTGAGATAAAAGCCCATCTCCTGAGTGGGGTATTCACTAAGAATAACAGGGATCAAGAATTCAATTCACAATATTCACATCTACTTCCCCTCAGCTGTGGGTGCCATTTCTAGAAGCTATTGTGCCAGATCCTGGTAGGCCCTGCTTATCTCCAGCACAGACCAGAGAACCTTTGCTTTAAGTAACATGTACCTACTTAGCTCTTTCCTCAAGTTATAGCATGTGCTCTGTCCCTAAATTTTGAATATCTTTTCCTGTGCTCATCAGCATTTACTCTTTAAACTCATATTCTTTTAATATGAGAGAGAATAGTTTAATAATTGTGAACCCCAAATGTAAAGATAAAAATTAAGTGATATTGGGGCCAGAGAGATAGCACAGCAGCCTTTGCCTTGCAAGCAGCCGACCCGGGACCTAAGGTGGTTGGTTTGAATCCCCGAGGTCCTATATGGTCCCCTGTACCTGCCAGGAGCTATTTCTGAGCAGATAGCCAGGAGTAACCCCTGAGCACAGCCGGGTGTGGCCCAAAAACCAAAAAAAAAAATTAAACGATATATAAGAAAACCATATTCAACATAGTCATTTAATATTGCCTTTATAAACATTTTAATGTTCATTTAAAAGATACAATTTGAATACCTTTTCAAACATAAACTATTTGATCCCCATAATAATCCTACTGATGCATGAATTACTTTATCCCCATTTTATAGATAAAGATGATGGGGTATAGATGTCTCAGAGTATGGATATTGAAAATATGAATAACTTCCTCTAGATGACAAAAATTAGTAACAGAATCAAGGAAAGAATGCAGGCAGATATACTCTGAATCATAATTCTAAGTGCTTCTATCATCCCTTCATTGCTGACTTTTTAGATCTCTTAGCTAAATATGTAATATCCAAAAGTCTTTCTGAACAGTGATATGTTGAGAGTCCAGATCACTACTCCACAAGGAGATTAAAAAAGGGGGGCGGCACTCTTGAGACAGAAATGAACTTAAAGTCTATAACAAAAGTCTTCATGATGCAGTGTCTGCCTGACTCTTCAGTTCCCATAATATCACAAAACCCCTCTGCTCCAGACAAATGTGACTGCTTATAATTCTCAAACCTACAATCTGTCTTTTGCTTTCATTACATCATACATATTATTTTCTTCATTTGCATCTCTCTTTTTTCATCTCTGTTCTTTCTCCCCTGATCTCTCTGCTTTCATTTGACATCTTATAAAATATTTTTATAAGTCAGAGGGAGAGTAATAGACACAGAATAGTCTTATTCATCTATGCAATTTAAAAAAATAATAAAAGGCATTATTGAAATAATACCCAGAGACAAGATAGATGAGGGCTGGAAGAACAGGCCAAAATATGAAGCTTACCACAAAGAGTGGTGAGTGCAGTTAGAGAAATGACTACACTAACAACTATGACAAAGGTAGTGAATGAGTTAAGTAGAATTCCTTTCTCAAACACAGTCAGAGGGGTGGGGGGAAAGGGAGATGTAGTGGAAAGTTTGCACTGGTGAAGGGGAAATGTTCTTTTTAATAACTGAAACCCAACTACAAACATGTTTGCAATCATGATGCTTAAATAAAGATATTTTTTGGGTCCGGAAAGATAGCACAGCGGTGTTTGCCTTGCAAGCAGCTGATCCAGGACCAAAGGTGGTTGATTCAAATCCCGGTGTCCCATATGGTCCCCCGTGCCTGCCAGGAGCTATTTCTGAGCAGACAGCCAGGAGTAACCCCTGAGCACCGCCGGGTGTGGCCCAAAAACCAAAAATAAATAAATAAAGATATTTTTTTAAAAAATATTTCCTTCATACTACACAATGCTAGTTAAGTCTTCCTGAATTCATTAGACTTTACGTGCTCATTCACCATAATTCCACAATATTGAAGAAATATATTCTAACAATGCATTAGACATACTAAAACACATTAATTGATTGACTCCTTGTGACCTCTACTTGACTATACACTAATTGTAGGCAGAGACAGTGTTTTATTTGCCTCTGCATGTTCCATGACTAATACTAAGATACAGTGAATATTATTATTTATCTCTAAACCAGAAGTTAGCATATGAGCATATGCTTACATCAGATAATTACTTTTGACCATATATAATTGATTAGATTATTTCTTTTTGTTCTTTTTTTTAAAAGAAAGATAATGTCACTAGTGTATTTTCTCAAACCTTGAAAGAGGACCTACTGCTAATACTTTTCAGTCTCTTCCAGGAAATTGAAAAAAAAACAAAAACACTCCCAAATAGTTACTATAAAGCTAATACCAAAAAGCAGGCTTAGACACCACAAAGAAAAAAAAAAAAGAACTAAAGGCCAATATCCTTGAGGAATACATACGCAAATAGCCTCAACAAGATACTAGTAAATAGAATGTTCATCAAGAAGGTCATACACCATGGCCAAATAGGATTCATTCCAGAGACAGTAGGAAGGTTTAACATACATTAGTCAATCAATATAATATACCATATCAATAAAAGGAAAAATAAAAATCAAGTAATTATATAAACAGATGCAGAGAAACCATTTGACAAGGTCCAACAACAGCCACCACTAGCTCATAATAAAAAGCTCTTAACAAGATGAGAAATGAAGGAACTTTCTCAATATAGTCAGGCCATTTATTTACCACAAGCCTATGGCAAATATTGTACACAATGGGGAAAAACTAAAAGCTGTTACTCAAGATCTGGTACAAGACAAAATTGCCCCATCTTGCCACTTCTATTTAATAGAATACTGGAAGTACTTGCCATAGCAATCAGGCAAGGAAAAGATATCAAGGGCATACAGATATGAAAGAACAAAGTCAAGCTCTCACTGTTGCAGATGACACAATTTTAGAAACAATATTTAGAAAAATCTTAAAGACTCTATTAAAAAGCTTCTAGAAACAATAGACTTGTATAGTAAAGTAGCAGACTATAAAATAAACATGTAAAAATCCATGACTTTTCTATATACAAATAATGAAAGAGAAGAAAGAGACATTAAATAAACAATCCCATTAACAATTTAATAATTGTGCCTCAGAAAATGAAATATCTCTGAGTTAACATAACAAAAGATATAAAAAGTCTATACAAAAAAACTACAAAACACTGCTTCAAGAAATAAAAGAAAATACAAGGAAGTGTAGACATATACCTTGCTCATGGATTGGGAGGATTGATACCATTAAAATGTCAATACAAAGCACTGTACAGATTTAATGCATATATTCTTATGCATTTAATACTTATATCCTTATGAAGATATCTGTAATGAGTCATTCTTTGGGAGTTGGGTTGAGGTTTGGTTAGCCCAAATTTTCCAGAAGGGAAGGGGATATTCCATACCCCTTTTGGGGGGAGAGTAGGTGAAGCTGTTCCAGTACTAATTCCCCACAATAAGTAATCCACACAGATATGGAGATTATAGCAAGCAAGAAAACTCACACTGCAAGCTGTTCACCCACAAGCCAGTCACTCAACCACAAGGAATCACAAGCCTAGATTGCAGCCCTCTCCTAAGCTTTCCTTCCTCCCACTTTTCTTTTCTTTTTTTTTTTTTTTTTTTTTGGTTTTTGGTTTTTGAGTCACACCCAGCAGTGCTTAGGGGTTACTCCTGGTTCTACGCTCAGAAATTGCTCCTGGCAGACTCAAGGGACCATATGAAATGCCGGGATTTGAACCACAGTTCTTGTGCATGCAAGGCAAACACCTTACCTCCATGCTATCTCTCCGGCCCCCCTCTCACTTATTTTTTGAGGTTTCCAGAGCTTATCTTATTCTTTCTCCCACTTATTGAGATCTAAGCAAAGCCCCTCCCCAGGAGGGGAAAAAATCTAGATGAAAAACAATGGGAAAACAAGACCAACAGAAAATAATTAAGATACAAATGGGAACTATTTCAAAAGCCTCAATTTACCTCACGTATATCCATGAAATTTTTCAAAGAAGTGGATCAAACACTCATGATATTAATTGGGAACAATAAATGTCAAAAAAAATAGCTAAAGCAGTCTTTGGGGAAAAGAAGATGAAAGCATCACTCTCCCACTTCCCCTAACCTTAAACTGTACTATAAAACAGTAGTCATTAAAACAGCATAGTATTAGAATAAAGACAGATACTCAAATCAATGGAATAAACTTGAGTATTCTGAGACTTGCCCCCAGGTACACAATCAATTAGTCTTTGATAAAATGTCAAGAAATGCAAAATAAATCTATTATGCTGAGTGAAATAAGTCAGAGGGAGAGAGATAGATGCAGAATAGACTCACTCATCTATGAGTTTTAAGAAAAATAAAAGACATTTCTGCAATAATTCACAGAGACAAAGAGAGGAGGGCTGGGAGGTCCAGCTCACTTCATAAAGCTCACCACAAAAAGTGGTGAGTGCAGTTAGAGAAATAACTACACTGAGAACTATCATAACAATGTGAATGAATAAGGGAAGTAGAAAGCCTATCTAGTGTACAGGCAGGGATGGGGTGGGGAGGAGGGAGTTTTGGGACATTGGTGATGAGAATGTTGCACTGGTGAAGGGGGGTGTTCTTTAAATGACTGAAACCCAACGACAATCATATTTTAATCAAGGTTTTTAAATAAAGATATTAATAAAAAAAGAAAAAGCTTTAAAACTAAAATAAAGAAAATATGTCCCCACTAAGATATATTTATATTAAAAAAAATTTTTTTTGGTTTTTGGGCCACACCCGGCGGTGCTCAGGGGTTACTCCTGGCTGTCTGCTCAGAAATAGCTCCTGGCAGGCACGGGGGACCATATGGGACACCGGGATTCAAACGAACCACCTTTGGACCTGGATCGCCTGCTTGCAAGGCAAACGCAGCTGTGCTAATCTCTCCGGGCCCTTATATTAAAATTTTAACATATTAATTCAATGGTGCTATTTACACATATGTGTACATGTGCATGCAGGTATGCTTGTAGAAACAAATCTACTCACTGAAGTTTTTTTGGAACAATAACTTTTCCAATGTTAAAAACTATTTTGGAACCAAAGATATAATTCAAGAAGTAGGCAAAAGCCTAGCATGTGCAGAACCTTGAGTTTAATCCTTAGCACTTTGTGTCCTGGAGCACCATCAGGATCAAGAACCAAACCTTCAAATCACCACTATTGGTGAATATTTCTGGGAATAGCCTGAGGTTCTATAACACCACTGGGTGTGACCACTAAAGAACAGACTGCCAAAAGGAGGACAAATTCCTGATGGCATCACTAATATCCGGTATATAAAGAAAGGAGATCAAAGCAAGGGAATCGATAGTATCGAATATAAATAAACTCATGGTCTTTGACTACAGAACTGAGGTTAGAAAATTTTGTGAAGTGGGCTTGACAGGGTATGGGAAGAAGTGGACAAGAGTGGTATGTGGAGGCCGGAGAGATAGCAAGGAAGTAAGGTGTTTGCCTTGCATACAGAAGAACAGTGGTTAGAATCCCGGCATTCCATATGGTCCCCTGAGCCTGCCAGGAGAGATTTCTGAGCGTAGAGCCAGGAATAATCCCTGAGCGCTGCTGGGTGTGAACCCCACACACACACACAAGAAAAAAGAGTAGCATGTGGACAATGGTGAATGGTGTTTGCCAGTTCAGTGCCTGTGGAGGAGTCATAACTTTTTATACTAAAAGCATAAACATTAACACTACTGTAAACTCAACTACAATTTTTAAATCTCTAGTTAAGATAGGCCATTTTCTCCAACCCAGGCTTCCAAGGCAGTGCTATTAACAACAGGCAGTAGTTGGCAATTGCTTGTCTTATCTAATCTCCAGATGTTTCCACTATAGTCTCAACTCTCTGTCGGAAAATGAAAAAAAAAATGTATTATTCCAACAGTGATTCAACAATAAGAATCAAGAAATAGCTTCCTCTCTTGCCTTGAAAATTAAGGCAGAAGCTACTGAGTTGAGTCTGAAGCCTCATCAGTGGCCAGTGTCTGGGCTTGCTCCTTGTCATGGAGATGATATTCTTCTCAGAGTACAAAGCAACTCCAGGGTGACCCTAGAGGCCCAGATCAAAGGAAGACCATCTTCCTAAGGGAGATCTTCACTTGCTGCTCTTGCAACACATCTGTAGGGCTCACTCAGAATTCCAGGTGAAATAGGGAATACAGATAAGACCTCTAGGAAATAGATGTCATCGGAGAGATTAAAAAAATAATAAAGAGACCTGATAAGTCAGTAACCTCATTCATGTGTAAGTCAGTTACAATAATAAATAATTTAATGTAATAATTTATGTGCATTTAAAAGGCGAGGCCATAGGAGCTCTCGGTAAGCGTGACTCCAACAAACCTGTCGTAATACCTTTCAGAAAACAATTCATATTTATTAGTGGAATAAATCCCTAAAATTCCTTTCTAAAGGCTTATCAAACCAGATTGGGTCCCAGCCCAACAAATCGAATTAGAAATCCATGTAAGGCTGCTAACTGAGTTATTAGAGTGATCTGCATGGATATTCCCAGTTCCCCAGGAAACCTTCCTATTAAACATTTAGTCAAATGCTGCCCTCTAGTGAGAAAACTCTTTAAAGGAGCCAAAGATCATACCACACACATAAGAAACTCAAGTAGAACCTTCAACTGAAAAACTGTTATCTAAATTAAAATAACAATTTCCCTTTGGAAAAAAAAAGTTTTTTCCTAAGTATTATTTATGAAATTATGTTGGAACTGCTAAAATGTTAAAATTATAGTAGGTGGTTTTACATTGCACCAATTTTGGCCTTGCATTTGAAAATGTGATAAAAGTGATTGATATTAAAGTTTAATATGTTTATTTCTGTATGCTGGTTATATAGCTAATGAAATTACATGAACTCAAGTGAGTAATAATATGGTTTCCCATGCTGCCAATAAAAAATGCAGAGGCAGCAGTGGATATTCCACAGAATGCCTCTATTAATAAGAAAGTTTCTGCTTTTAGGTATTTTATTTATTTTGCTGTTAAAGTCAAAAATGAGAATGTTCTGGGCCGGGCGGTGGCGCTCGAGGTAAGGTGCCTGCCTTACCTGCGCTAGCCTAGGAGACGGACCGCGGTTCGATCCCCCGGCGTCCCATATGGTCCCCCAAGCCAGGAGCGACTTCTGAGCGCATAGCCAGGAGTAACCCCTGAGCGTCACCGGGTGTGGCCCAAAAACCAAAAAAAAAAAAAAAAAAAAAAAAAAAAAAAATGAGAATGTTCTTATATAAGTCATAATTTTTTCTACTTCTTCATAAAGGCAACTCCGCTAGTCACTTTTAATTTAACAAGAGAGAAAAAGGAAAACAAACTTCTTTGCTGAATTGTAATGTTTTATTCATTCAACAAAACAGCAATTTAGTAATTCTGAAACTGTATGCCATACTATTTAAATCACGGCGATGTAAATTTCCTCCGAAGACACAATATTCCTACTAAGATCTTTATTTGCCAATTCCTTAATTTATCTTTTATGTCTTTTGAAAATCTTTTATACTACAATATACTGACACTCAGATTGTATCATGGAATAGATACATACTGGACTAGATAGATGGACCTGGCTGTAAAACACAAATTCTGCAGTGGATTGGAAGAGAAGTTTATAACCATATTATTATGATTCATGGTCATAAAGTGTAAGGTAAGACTAGATGTGGGGCTCCTTGGAAGCCCAAAAGAGGGATTCCTGACCCATGCTGAGAAAGGAAGATTGCTCTTTCTCCCCAAGGAGCAAGGCCCAAAGCCAGACAAAGTTCTACAGGCTTTGGAAGTCTTCTGAAGACAGCTCAAACACCACATGTAATTCCATCAAGACCAGTGCCTTGAAAGTTTTGTGTTTTCATTACTATATCATACCTAAATAGATATGCAGTGATACTTTAGTGCCACATTCTGCATCAAACACACACTCTCCATGAGTGTGACATGAAATATCCATATTTTCAATACACTTTTTCTATTAAAGTTTTGTTCTCCTTTCTTAATTTTGGCATATACACAGAATACAATGCCTCTCTTGTTTGAAAAACTGAAACTACAATTAAATTATTTGGTAATTATATAGCATGTACTCTGCTATATCTGCTAGCACCTTATACGTCCTTGGGTAAGTCAAGCCTCTATAGTTTAAGATCTTTATAATTTAAATATTAAATATGTCTGTGAGAAACACAAAAATATAAAACTTGACCTTATTTTTGAAGTGTCTTGTTCACTTCTAAGTGTTTTTGATTGTCAGTTTCTCATTCTTCAATCAGTCATAATCATTTTGATATTTATAAGAAAAAAGTCTTGCTGGAGAAAGATGCAATACAGTCCTTTTTAATTAAATGGTCTATGTTGTTAAAAGAGAAAATAGAAAATTTAAGTTTCATGAAAATCTGTTTTCTAAAGTCATGGTTCTAGATTAAAATGTCAGCAATAGGGCTTGGCTGTGGCCCATGTATATCTTGTGTGTAAAACCTGGAGTTCAATCCCTAATACTTCATCTCCCACCCCCAACACCACAAAGATGCTTTTGACCCCAGAATGTTATCTCATGTGGTACCCACAGCTAACAAAATATTGACAGTATATCAAAAGTGCATCTGCTAAGAAGAATTAAATTTAAAAAAAAACTTGTACTTAAGATACCATAAAATTCTCTCTAGACTTAAATACTATGCAGACCAAATTTTTCTGACTTTTGGTATTTGTCTATTGAATTTACTTTACGGATGGTTATTTCTTAGTTGATACAATAAAATTTTAAACAAGTAGCTACATACTTACATATGTTATAGATGTACCCATGCTATATTTTCAAAAGGGAAAGCATAAGGTAACCACAATCTAAAATATATGCAAGTGAGCTAATTTATAATTTTGTTTTATTTGGGGGTCTAATTTGATGGTGCTCAGGGTTTATTCCTGGTTCTTCACTCAGGAATCATTCCTAGTAGGGCTTGGGGACCATATGTTGCTGTGGATCAAACCAACAGCTGCAGCATGCAAGGCAAGTTCTTTTTTTGTATTTTGTATTGCTTGAGCACCATTATTTATCAATTTAAATACTTCTCCATGCTCTAAAGAATGAAAATCTCTATAAAGCAAAGGCAAAATCTCACATAAAGAGTTAGGAAGCCTAGTTTCTATCTGAGAATATCAGAAATCCCCTGTTAGCCCAGTCTTTAACTTTTGTGCTTGAATTTACTCATTTATCCTGTCTCACATGTGTCACCAGCTTTATAAAAAAGATCTCATGAGCTCATCTTTGTGAATACACATTAAAAGCTACAGCAAACAAGTTAAATATCTTCTAATAAGCAAAGTGACACACAAAATGTGACATACTCATAATAAAATAGTCACACACACACAAAAATACTAACAACCTGGAGATAGATTCATATATCAATGTAGATGAATCTCTAAAAATCATCACATTAAAGAGGACTTGGGTAGGGGTAGGTTAGATGTGAGACTGCCAGTTTGATCCCTGGCACAGCTCACACACTGAGTGCACATCACAGAATCTCTTTTGATCTCTGAAGCCCTGCAGCCAAGGGCATGTGAACACCACAACAAAAATGTACAAGCACAACAACCAAGTGTGTGACCCCAGTCATCACAGCGACATCAGAAAGTAGAGAAGACAAACAAAAAAAAGTACTACAATGCTAAGTAAAAATGAATAAAATAAAAAATGGAAGATAACATAAGAATGTAAGAATGATAAGTCACTACAACCAACCCATATCCCCTATCTCTGCTCTCTGTTTTTGGTTTTTTTTGTTGTTGTTTTTTTTTTATTTAAACACCTTGATTACATACATGATTGTGTTTGGGTTTCGGTCATAAAAGGAACACCACCCATCACCAGTGCAACATTCCCATCACCCAAGTTCTGCTCTCTGTTAAAGAGAGCCGTTCTTAACACTTCTAAGGCCTGCCCCTGCCAAAATATATTATTGTTCTCAGAAAATGAAATGCAAATATGTCTTGAATATATT
This sequence comes from Suncus etruscus, assembly GCF_024139225.1. Lineage (NCBI taxonomy): Eukaryota > Metazoa > Chordata > Mammalia > Eulipotyphla > Soricidae > Suncus > Suncus etruscus. The sequence continues at coordinate 43,016,807 of NC_064851.1, read as the reverse complement.
TCAAACTCTTACCCAACTTATAATGAGTTAAATTTGTTTAAAATCACATTGCAGTAAATTTTCCTTACCTATCAATGACAAAGATAATTAAATAAATGACAAAGGTAATTAAATTTGATAAGATCTTTTAATGTATGGTCAAGGCTATCATATTCAAGATTAGAATAAAAATTATAGTGTAAAAATTTATAGAATGGGGCCCTTGCATGTGGCCAACCTAGGTTCAACCCCCATAAGGTCCCATAAGTTCCCCTGAACATTCCAGGAGTAATTCCTGATTGCAGGTCCAGGAATAAACCCTGAGCACCACCAGGTGTGTCCCCAAAATGTATTCCATAGAAGATATTTGGCAAAACCCACCCAAATTACAAATACATTTTTCTTTTGACCCGTAACTACATGCCTAGTAATTTATCCTACATATATTTAGGGAAAATGTAATATGGCATATATACAAAGTTATTCATGCTACTGCTCTTTTTTATTGCCAAGCATCAGAAATATCATAATTTCCTCTAAATATACTTATGATGCAATTAAATAATAGAATATAACACTCTTAAAAATAAAGATACAGAAGCTCTTATAATTTGATGTAGAAAATCTCTAATATTGATTAAGAAAACAAAGACAAAGTACAGAACAGTATATGAACAACATTGCTATTTCTACAAAAGGGGAAAATACTTATGAGAATAGAAGATTTCTCAAATAATACAGAACAAAATAATTTGTTGGGGGTGGAAAACAGAAGTAGAAAAGTGAGGGATAGTGATGAAAGTAGACATTTTACTATTTACTGTATTTTGAAGCATATGAACATACATTTTATAAGTTAAAATTATAAATGCTACATATTTTATTTTAATGGAGGATCTTGAAAAATGTTGTAAATTTTAACATGCATCTCTAGAAAATGTAGAGTAACAATGTACAGTACCACTATCATCTCTTCCCCGCACAACCTAAAATGATAAAAATTATTAAATACCAAAGAAGAGCTAGGAAAAAATATTTCCTCCAAAAATAGAATTATCTTTATCATTTCTAGAAAATTATCTCACAGAAATCTCCATAGGAAAAAGATACAAATTTGGTTTTCTGAAAACCAAACCCACTTCAAGGGATTTAGCCAACTACTTACTAAATGAAACCTGAATTCAAATTTTGAACAAAGCTTAAAAAGTCTTTAGAATCTTGCCCTGTCTGGTTTTCAGTTTAGTTGTGAAACTCAGAAGGTGAAACATAAAAATATAAAAGTTTGGGGGGATGTGTTTCTTTGCAAAGCAAAGATTCATCTTCTCAACTCAAAAATATATCAACATCTGTTGTGCAGAACCAATAGTTAATCTAAACAATGTGAGCTGCGTGTCTCCAACCCATCAAGTGCGGTATATACAAAGCACAAGTCATATCTGACCTGGCTGTCATGTTGTTTCAGAATTGAAATTTTATTTTAAGTCACTCGAGGGAAGCTGTTCACCTTCAGAGAGAGTTACTAATAATTTGTATCCAATTATTGACTTATACTTTATTTTTGTCCATTAACAGAAACATTATATTAAGATTAAAAAATATATCAAATTAGAGGCTCAAGGATGTGTTCACTGGTAGGTAGAGCATCGAGAGTTTAAGGGGTATTTGAGAATATGATCTTCAGCACCACTCACATTGCTGAGTACAACCTAGCAACATTGCTGTTGGGATCCACAAGTGTGTGGCTAGGTCATTGAAACACAGCAAGCCACAAGAAGGAAAAAGAGCATATGTGTTTTTCAGATCCTTACATAATGTATCTCTTCCAAAATATAATTTTATAAAATTTTAAGATTATTTCCTTAAACAGGAAATCTCAGAGTGAATATTTCTGTTTTCTAAAATTAGCTTTGACAACGTTTTTATATTTCAATTTCTTTTGATGCATTGACACTCAGTAATAAGTTGCCATCAATAGAGATAAAAATGAGAAGCTCTGCCTCTGGTCTCACTAACTGTGAGAGTTCTAGCCAGGGGCAGGATAGGGTAAGGATTGATCAACCTCTTCCATGCTCTGAGCAGACATTTCACCATCTCTTATTAAATCAGGACAGTTTTCTTCTGTTCTCGGAGTCGTCACTTCCTATTACCCTTAGAAAAGAATTTCTATTGCTTTGTGGAATTCCAGGCAGGATCCCTTTCAGACCATCTGGCTGAGAAGCTGAGCACAGAAAGGGAAAGTACTTTCTGTAAACTGACCCAACCATAGGAAAAGAGAAGAATTTTTATCAACTCACAGATGACATGTCATAGAATTCAGTACATAAATAAAAGAAAAAATGTCCATTTCCTATAGGTGACTATTTTCCTAGAAATCAAAGCACAGTGACCTAGATACAATAAATACAATAATCATTTCCCACACAGGCTTTCCTTTTAAAGATATTTTTGGGCCACACCCATTTGATGCTCAGGGGTTACTTCTTGCTAATCACTCAGAAATTGCCCCTGGCTTGGGGGGACCATATGGGACGCCGGGGGATCGAACCGCCGTCCTTCTTTGGCTAGCGCTTGCAAGGTAGACACCTTACCTCTAGCGTCACCTCACCAGCCAAATTCATTTTCCCAAATTTAGTCTCCCTGATGGGTGCACCTGGCACTAGGAGCTGCCTTAATAAGTATGATGTTTCCTTCTCTTCTTCTGAAGTTGTAGATTCATTCAAAGGCAAGCACTGCAACATCTTGTTAGAGAATCAAGTAGATCCTACACTGCATCTTTCTATGATTTTGTTTAAAATGACAAATCTAAATTCATTGGCATACAGATTTCTATAGCCATACCCCTGGGTTGCAGATGTGATTTCCAGAACACTACAACCAAGAATACATCTCCAGACATCTCAAAATCTACACATAGATCTATCTTGACCACTGTCTATCTGCCTATATTGGCCACTACCCAAGTCAATATACAAACGTAGACTGCTATTCAAAGTGCATAACTAAAAAGTCTGATGTGCCTTGAAGAAAACAATTCCTCTGTCGGGTTTATTGACATCAGCTTCTTTTCTTTTCTTTAAATCAGATTCCCACCTCAACCCCTACCATGAGTTAGTTCTCATTTTCTGGATGTGCAATTTTTGAAAGAAGTAAGAACCCTATTTCCAAAATTGCATCCTAATGTTGTGTTCCTCCTTTGCCACTCTTCTGGGTTAAAAATGGCTGCACTGATTTTTTAATTTGATTACGTAAAAAATAAAAAAAAAATAAATAAATAAATAGAAGGTTCCCAGGTTAAGACCCCGCATTCCAAGTTTCAGTCCAGAGTGAATTTGTATGACCAAGTTATAAACCCCTGAAAATAGAAAACTAATGCCATGAGGATTTAAAATAATAGAAAATGTTTCACATAATATAAATCCATAAGCAGTGTATTATATTTAAGTCTTAATATCTACATACTTGGATTATCTTATATCTTGACAATCACACAAAGTAATCTCACTCCCTCACCCCCTTCCTTTGAGTCTGGGGTTCATTCCTATGTATTAACAATGCTCTAGGCCATAAAATACTGTATTAATATTAGTTTGTCACAGCAGACTAAATTTAGAACAACTCATTAATATGGGAGAGTTAAAGGCAGTCAGCCAAGAGTAACAGGGACTATAAGCTCTTAAGGCTATAAGTTATGCAGATATGCCACTTGAACTGGAGAGGCAGCCATTCTTTTTGTGACTAATAAGAGATTCTATTAGTTCTAAGCTGATTCTAATTCTAATTAAGAAATGTGGGAAAAGGCAATTTTGCCATTGTAGGTATAGTTGATGTGCAACTGGAATAAGTCTTATATCATCTCGCTTGGCTCCCTGGTCATAGAAGATTAGTGATTCATGCATGGAATGAATATTCCTCCTGCCATCTACATAAAAAATAAAACCTTCGCTGCCATATTTGCAATGGCATGATCATAATCAATGTTCTTGGAAGAAGTCTAGTAATCAGTGATTTTTTTTCCAAGCAAGGCTTTTGTGGCTCAAAATCACCCCAGATGGACAAAAAGTTTTGACTTTTTACAAATTAAAAACCTTTCAAATGGATACTTCTGAACCTGTGATGCCTTTCTTTGGGCTTGTCAAATATTAATTTTTTTTTTAAATTTAGTCCCTTGCCAAGCTACAAATATTCATGTTTAACACCAAGTAGCAGTTCAGGGGCTGACAACTTGGTATGTACCTTTTGAATGATGCATAGAAAGCAGCAGTTAGCACAAAGAAAAAGCCACCAGATTGGTCTCAGGGAAACCCAGTGTCTGAATTTTTCATGACTCCTCTAGCACTTAAAGAATAAAAAAAACTGGCTACTAGTGTTGGGAGACCAACGTCAGGAAGGTCAGAGCCTGGAAACATGCAAGAGAGTCTTGCCTGGGGAAAGTGAAAGGGGATTTAAGCTGCTTGCCAGAATTAGAAGAAAGAATGAGAGAGAGAGAGAGAGAGAGAGAGAGAGAGAGAGAGAGAGAGAGAGAGAGAGAGAGAGAGAGAGAGAGAGAGAGGGAGGGAGGGAGAGAGAGGGAGAGAATCAGAGGAAGGAAGGAAGGAAGGAAGGAAGGAAGGAAGGAAGGAAGGAAGGAAGGAAGGAAGGAAGGAAGGAAGGAAGGAAGGAAGGAAGGAAGGAAGGAAGGAAGGAAGGAAGGAAGGAAGGAAGGAAGGAAGGAAGGAAGGAAGGAAGGGCCTAAGAAAAATAAATTTCTTTTTCTTTATTTGGTATTTTCTATTTAGTAGCACAGCAAACCCAAGCTTTAGAAAGTGTGCAGTCTTCCGTCTTTAGGGCACCTTTTTTGTCATGTCTCTGAGGACACCAAAACTTACTTTCTTTGCTTTGGGGTTAGGAGGATTATTGTTAAACTTTCCCCCCAAATCATGCTCTTTTGGGTGGACTTGCTCAAACATAGGGGTTCTCTCTCCCAAGGACAGTAAAGAGGGGAATGGAGAAACAAATCAATTTTTTGCTTCCCAGGGTGTGCTTGCAAACATCTCTCCTGGAGCTGAGGGGCTAGAGGAAAGGTGATATCTTAATGACGCAGAGGCCCTGTGACTCGGGACCAAAAACTACTTCCCCTTTGATGAACTTTCCTGCGTTCTATAACGATATCTAGGAAACCCAAACCGAATCCAGGAAAACAAACGAGTGACTCCCACAGAAGGCAATATATTGTCGTGTTTAAGCTACTGATCACTTCACCTGTCACTGTCTCATTAAGCTCTTAATGAGTTCCTCTCTATTCTTGGTCACATCTGATTTTTTTAATATAAGTCCCTTTGAACAGCTGGGAGTAAAGAACAGCCTTTGATCACTGAATTCCTCTGAATTTTCAGTCAAAACGAGGCCATTTTCATCCTGACTTGGGGTATTTTTATGAGTTTATTTCCCTCAAGTACATTCCTGGGCATAGCTTTCCCGGCAGAGAAGAGCCTGAACAATTAATGTATACATTTTTACATAAATGTTTATAAATTTAACAAAGGGAGAGAGCTTTGCCACAAGAAGCCTCAGCTCTTTTGAAGGCGGTTTTCTAATGATGACCCTTGGCGTGTTGGACCACATGGGATTCCTCTGAGAAGAGTCGGATGAAAATTAGTCTATTCTCATTTCAAACAGAATTTTGCTGAAGTCCTGATCAGAGCATCAGCATGGAGTCCGGGGAGACAACACTCGCTACTTGATTCACTCGGCAGCCTCCCTCTCCTGGTAATTGTTGCAGGAACACATAGTGACAAGGCTCTAGGATGTGAGCGGTCTGGATGTACTCCGGCTGTTACGCTCTGTTTAAAGATTTAAACCATCAGGGTATGATAAGGCTTTTTGATGTTCATTGAACACGGAGCTTGGGTACAGAAGAAGGGGAAAGGGCTTCACCAGAAGGCAATCATCTTTCAGAGCCACAGTCAGACAGAGAGAGGTGGGGAAAACTCAGCCTCAGCATAGACATGGAACAAAGAGAGATGAAAGGGGCAGGGTGAGCCAGGGGCCAGCTCTGGCTGTGAGGCAGAACTCGCTCCCTGAGAGTTCCATGCCTTAAAATGCAGGGGAAACATTTAGTGTTCCTCTTTCATTAAAACACACTCCTGTTGGAGGGGGAAAGGAGAGAGAGCGCAAATTCTGGCTGCAAATTCGGGAGATTTCAAATTCGGGATTTGAAAAAGCCTCCCCCTAGCTTATTTTGAAATGATTTAATGAGTATTTATTTTCAGTCCGAGCATTTCCAGAGCTCGCCCCTGCAAACCTGGAAGAAGAACTTCCTTAAAGTACTTTTTAAAGATCTTCTTAGTGTTTTCTTCCCCTACAGGTAAAACCTACCTATCTGTCTTTAAGAGCATAAAGCTCTGAAATGAAAAAGAGGAGCAGTGCCCCTCACAGAACCCAATTCAATTTCTCTGATATATTTTTTGGCAATATACAAACCCAGCCGTGCCATATTAACCAAATCTGGGTTGTATTTCTTATATAGGAATATAAATCTCTCTTTCACTGAAGTTCTAATATGAATGAATGAATGAATGAATGAATGCAAGTCTCTAGAAAATGTCGAGATAAATATCAATTTATTTTTCGTGACTCCATTCCTTTCAGAGAACCTTTGCAAAAAGCACGTAAAACAAGTTCTCGTGTTTCCCCTATTGCATCCAGCATTCAGCCAAAGATATCAAGGTTAGTTTGCTGGAAACTACTGCTTTGGAATCAATTGTACATAGATTGGAGGCTGCTTGACTACTTGCCATAGGATGCTGGAAAACCATTTCATTTTCCTAAACTTTATTTCAGATCCACATAATATGTGGATAGTATGCCTGAAACCTTAATGTCAACAATTTTGTAAAATATGTGTCTGAGTTAAAAATATAACATTTTTAGGGGCCAGTGTGATAGCACAGCGGTAGAGCATTTTGTCTTGCACACTGATGACCTGAGACAGGCCCACGTTTGATTTCCGGCTTCCATATGGTCCCCAGAGCCTACCAGGAGCAATTTCTGAGCACAGAGCTAGGAGTAACCCCTGAGCACCACCGGGTGTGGCCCAAAAACCAAAAAACAAACAAAACTTTTTAAATCTTTGCACAAAATTTAGCTTATAGTAAAAGTTTTCACTATTGTTATTAATATTATTGCTATTATTATTAATGTACTACAAGACCATTTCAGACCTATAGGGCTGAAAGAAAATCAACATCCACCTACCTTGTGGTAAATAGCTTGTGGTAACCACCAAAAGAATGTCTTATTTAATATCTAGCTAACAATAGGATTAAATACAGAAGTTGGCACAAAAGATTCAGGAAGTACATTATGTCCTCCTTTGTTCTATCAAGATTAGTGATTATCAATGGAATATTATGCAGCCATCAGGAGAGATGAAGTCATGAAATTTTCCTATACATTGATGTACGTGGAATCTATTATGCTGAATGAAATAAATCAGAGGGAGAGAGACACACACAGAATAGTCTCACTCATATATGGATTTTAAGAAAAATAAAAGGCATTTTTGCAATAATTCTCAGAGACAAAAGAGATGAAGGCTAGAAGGTCCAGCTCATGACATGAAGCTCACCACAAAGAGTGGTGAGTGCAGTTAGAGAAATAACTACACTGAGAACTATCATAACAAAGTGAATGAATGAGGGAAGTAGAAAGCCTGTCTAGAGTCCAGGTGGGGGTGAGGTGGGGAGGAGGAAAATTTGGGACATTGGTAATGGGAATGTTGCACTGGTGAGAGGGGGTGCTCTTTACATGACTGAAATCCAACAATAATCATATTTGTAATCAAGGTGTTTAAAGAAAGATATTAATAAAAAAAGAAAATAATGGATATCTATACTTATCAAGGTCCAGGTTGATAACCCTGTGGAATTTTCAGAATGGGTGAGAGCATATTCCCCTTTCTGCATGAACTACAGCAGTGCTAGATCACACCCTACATCCTCTAACAGAAATGGCCCAGTCAAAACAACATATTCATAGATGTAATCATTTCTTTGCAGATTTTAACTTCGTACAAGAGAGAACTCACTGCTTCTAAGTAAACAAAAAAGGAGCTAAGGCCCCAAATCTAATTAACTTTCATGACCTTCATCACCTTCATGACCATCCTTGTTCTGATCCTTGTTCCAGCAGAAAACCATTACCTTTCTAGTAAAACAGATCATAACATGTTTTACTTATAACATTTTTACTTCCATTAATCTTCACCACACCGTTTTAAGTAAAGTATATGTTATAGATAAGAAAGCTGAGATATGGGGCCGGGAAGGTGGCGCTAGAGGTAAGGTGTCTGCCTTGCAAGCACTAGCATAGGACGGACCTCAATTCTATCCCCTGGCGTCCCATATGGTCCCCCCAAGCCAGGGACGATTTCTGAGCACATAGCCAGGAGTAACCCTTGAGCATCACTGGGTGTGGCCCAAAAACCAAAAAAAAAAAAAAAAAAAGAAAAGAAAGAAAGAAAGCTGAGATATAGAAAAAAATCTAAAAAATAAATTTTATATTCATTCTAAAATTTCTCTTTTAACATTAGCCTTATAAATTCATAAACTGGACAGGGTGTTCATTTTCTCTTACATTCTCTATAAATCTTTTAACTTCTTTATATTTCTGTTCTTTGCCTGCATTGATATAGTGGGAAATGGAAGAAATAGGCCATGCTTGTCCCATGATCTGTGACTCAAGTCACCAGGACCTATCTCTTCTGTTAATACTGAAATGTCTGTGAAAATATCAACCCTGATACCTCAATCCTCTCCTGATATGATCTCCTAGTTCGATCACTACCAGAAAAGGAAGCATGTTGGCTATTGCCATTATGGAGAAAATCCACTTTGGTATAGTTCAAATCAAGGGAGCATTAAAACCAAATACTTTGCCCCATCTTTGGTTTTCCTTTACTCTAGCTAATACAAAGTCCATTTTATTTTTAAAAATCACAATAATTTAACATCTTTATATGATTTTTAGTAGTAGAATCAGTCTGCTAGCTCAACCTATCCAAAACAAAGAAAAAAATTGCACCAGTTGCTTTTCTTTTTGCTCTTTCGGGTACACTAAGAAAAAACTCTTCAGAAAATCAATAAGTCAGATTGTGCCCAAAAGTCCCCCATTACAGAATTAAATCCATATACCAACACAAAACAATGAAGAGACCCAACTAGTGAAATCCATTTGCTTTGTTTGACTTTGGCTGCCAAAGAATGAGATCACAAGATGGGCTATAATTTAATGCAAACCTTGGCCTCTATTGGTCGTGCAAATGACTGACCCTCAGGGCACGACCATCAATTTTCTATTAAAGATCAGAGATTTGACATATCAAAGTCAACATCTAGCTGAATAACTGCAGTAACTTGATAATAATTCTTTTGTGGATTTCACAGTGGCTTTTCAGTAAAGTATCAGAAAGGTAGCCGATTTCAATTCTGACCTGGCAAGATCTGAATATGAAATAAAGGATTTCAGCTTGATCTCCCCATGATGTGAGGATGAATGTTCTGGTAAATGTTAACTTAGTGCTCTGAATAGCTCAGTAATAGATGGGTTTAGGCAGTAATAGGTTTAAAATGTCAACTTATTGAATAGTAATTTCATGTTGTACAAATACTATTGTGTAAGAAGGGATTTGTTTTGCAAATTTTGAAATAAATGAATGGATTTACAATGTCCTTGACTGTTTCATTGTTCCGGTCAGAATTTTAGAGAAGAATCAAAATTACTTTGCTCTCTCTTTTCTTTGTTTTCCTGATCTTGTCACTATGCAGTTGTCATAATTGCTAAGCCTCCCTGAAGTCTGGTCATGAATTGGGCTCTTCTCTGTTTTGGCCTCCAATGCTAAGTTCATAGCATTATTTTCTAGTAAACCAAAAACTCAATTATCCCTCCCTATAAAACATTTCAGAGCAGCAATACTATAGAAAAATTTAACTAATGTAGCTATAAAATGTTCAACTATTTAAAACACAAGATTCAAATAAAATTCTATTTTTCTAATGGAATTCACCTTTTAGTACAAGTTGACAGTTTTATAAATTTTGTAGTATACTAGTGTGAATAAAACAAATTCTTATTAAGAAATCTCAGTCACCATTGTAATGGAATAAAAACCTCCTCTATAGGGGCTGGACAGTGGCACTGGAGGTAAGGTGCCTGCCTTGCCTGCGCTAGCCTAGGACGGACCGCGGTTCGATCCCCCGGCATCCCATATGGTCCCCCCAAGAAGCCAGGAGCAACTTCTGAGTGCATAGCCAGGAGTAACCCCTGAGCGTCACAGGGTGTGGCCCAAAAAAAAAAAAAAAAACCTCCTCTATAGCCTGTAGAAATGGTCTTTAGATTATTCAACTAGCTTATATACATAGAAACACAAAACCCCACACTTCCAACTGTCCCAAATGGAGTATGTGTCCTGTAGGTATTCACTCATGATACCATGAAGATACCATGAAACTATCAAAGTAAACTCTTGGAATATTTTAACAGCTTGATTCTTCAGGTTATCTGATTAATTCAGCTCTCCTCTGAATTCTAATACAGTACTTGGGAGGAAACCAAAAGAACCCACTCTGAAAACTCACTGAGTTGGCACTCTGAGCAGCTCTGACTAATAGATGAGAGGCATCTTGGTTCTCCTGAGCCAAAACACCCTTCCATGGCTAACCCAGGCTCATATATGGATAATATTAGCTTGAAATGGTCCTGAACAGATGTGGTCATCCCTTAAATTCAACGGTTGAATAAGTAATATATTGACTTTCTTACTATTAAAAACCACACTGTAACATTGCTTTAAACTTATATAGAATGTGCAGAAAATGTTGGACATTATATTGTATTTTTGATGCACACATAAAAGTAAATCAAACCAATTCCTAGAAGTAAAATTTCTCAAAGTATATGCACATTTTAGAATTTAACAAATCTTGTCATAGTAATATATAAACATTTGACTAGTCACATACTTCTCACACAGTACAGGAATGCACCTATTTTCCTACACCTATCCCAACACTGGAAATGATAACATTTTATAATATTTAAAATATAAGTAAGTTAAAATGTTTTAAAATGTTTGTATCATTTTTGTAGTTACCTTTTTTGTTTGTTTGTTTGTTTTGGTTTTTGGACCACACCCAGTGACTCTCAGGGGCTACTCCTGGCTATGCACTCAGAAATCGCTCCTGACTTGGAGGACCATATGGGATGCCAGAGGATCGAACAGTGTTTTAATTCTTATCTATGTAAGAAAAATTTATTGTAATAATACATAGAGACACTAGAGATGAGGCTGGAAGGACCTGCCCCCAATATGAAGCTTACCACAATGAGTGGTGAATGCAGTTAGAGAAATAACTACACTAACAACTTTCATGACAATGGTAATGAATGAGAGAAGTAGAATGCCTGTCTTGAAGACAGAAAAGGGGTGGGAGAAGATAAAGATGGGGTCTTTGGTGGCAGGAATGTTACACTGGTGAAGGAGGTGTTCTTATTATGACTGAAACCCAACTACAAATATGTTTGTAATTGTGATGCTTAAAGATATGAAAAAATAAATAAAATAAATAAATAAAAATTCTTATCTATGGTTTTCTTATTTTTTTAGCCATGGTATGTCTTTAAAGGATTAAATATGTTACAAATTTTGTCTATGTGTTTAGGATATGGTTAATTTAGGATTCTCTGATATGGTTTATATTACTTATGAACTGTCTCATATAAAATTAATAAAAGCAAATTGAAGTATGACATTCCTAGAATATTATATGATATTTGTGTCAGGGGGGCATACCTCGTAACTCTCAGGCATTAGTCCTATCTCTCATATGCAGGACCTAAAGTAGTAACAAATAACAGACAAAATAACAGAAAAATGTATTTACACAATTTATTTGAGGGAGGCTTAAAGGGTGGGCTGCTGCGTTTTGGAGTTTTATACACTGGTGAGGGGTGTGATGTTAGAATTATGTGCAAGAGTAATCATTATTAACAGTATAGTAAACCAAAAATATGAATCAATAAAAAATTATTGGCAAGAATGTTTAATATTTCAAATGCCTTTCCATTGCCTATTCTCCTTTAGGCCTATTAATAAATTACATTAACATTTCCAAATAACAAATTATTCTTGTGTTTTAAAATAAATGTATTTAATCATGTAGGTTGGCTTTCCACTAGCTATATTTCATTGAAAAAAATTTAGTTCACTGGTAAATTGATATTTTCTGTATTTTTTAGCTATATTGACAAATCAATGCCATGCTAGCATGCTAAAAAGACCTGCTGACAGATCTTTTTGAAAGCTAGTAAAAAAAGGTCATTCCCATTTTAATAGCTGATCTTTGACTAGTAAGGGAAGACAGAAAAACTTGTTTGGAGGCCAAATAGATATTGGCTAAGTTAAATTCAAAAGTGTGTATTGAAGGCTCTGAAAATTGTTCAAAAGACTGTTATACGTTTTACCTGTGGGATGGTGGGCTCAATATCCAGGAACAAGAATAGGTGTGACCAAAAAATAAAAGAGGGGCCAGAGATATGGCACTTCAGATAAGTGCTTACTTTCACATGGTCAACCCAGGTTCATTCCCCAACACTCCATATGGTTTTCTGAACACTGCCAGAGTGATTCCTAAGTGTAGAGTCAAGAATAAGCCCTGTGCATCACCAGGTGTGGCCCCAAAACAAAACCAAGCTTGATTTTTTTAAATATATAGAGTAAAATTTATATAGCTATATGGATAAAACTATATAAGTGGATCCACAGATGGAACGTTAATATTTGCCCACTGGTCATTTGACAAAAGGTTGATATTCAAGATATATAAAGATATATAAGGCACTTTTAAAACTTAAGAAGAAAAACAATCAACATCATTAAAATGGGGAGAACAGGGGCCGGGTAGGTGGCGCTGGAGGTAAGGTGTCTGCCTTGCAAGCGCTAGCCAAGGAAGGACCGCGGTTCGATCCCCCGGCGTCCCATATGGTCCCCCCAAGCCAGGGGCGATTTCTGAGCACATAGCCAGGAGTAACCCCTGAGCGTCAAACGGGTGTGGCCCAAAAAAAAAAAAAAATGGGGAGAACAGGTGAGTAAACAGTAAGACATATAAGGAAGACATACTGGTGACAAATAGGTATATGGAAAAATATTCTGCATCATTTAGCACCAGAGAAATGCAAATCAAAATAACACTGAGATATTACATCATATCACTGACACTGGGACACATCAAAAGGAACAAAAGCAACCAGTGTTGATGTAGATGTAGGGAAAAAGAACTATCCACTGTTGACAACATTGTCAACTTGTTCAACCTGTTTGGAAAACAATAGATACTTTAAAAAAAACTTTGAATTGAGTTTTACATATGGCCCAGCAATTACACTTTTCATCATCTTCTCAAAAAAAAAACTATTTCTAAAAGACATCTGCACTCCTATGTTCATTGCAGCACTATTCACAACAACCAAGATCTGGAAGCAACCCAAGCATCCTATAATAGATGATGAGATAAGCAAACATATATAGTATATTATAGTATGCTATATAGTATAGGATGCTTCTCTATAAGAAAAGATTCTATAAGAATAAATAAAATATGCAATTTATAGCTAAATGGGTGGAATTAAGGGGATCATGCTGAGTGAAGTCATTCAGAAAGACGAGCAGAAAGAGAATCATATGTGAGAACAATAAATGATCAAATATAACAGGACCTGTGTACTGACCTATGAGCTTTCCAAAGATTTGAGGTATGCATGGGGCTAAGAGGGTTGATTCTGAGACAATAGTAGAGAGGAGATCTCAAGGGGAGATAGCGATGGGACACTCTATGCATGAAATCCTCTCATGAACAGCATTGTATATCATGTTGTCTCAATTTTTTTTTCGTTTTTGGGTCACACTAGCAGCATTCAGGGGTTACTCCTGACTCTATGTTCAGAATATGGGGGACCATATTGGATATCAGGATTTGAACCACCATCCATTCTGGAACAGCTGCGTGTAATGCAAACACCCTTCCGCTGTGCTATCTCTCCAGAACCTTGCCTCAATTATTTTAATATTTTTAAATAAACTAAGTGAATACAGCTCTTGAAATTTACATGAAGGCAAAAAATTTACATGTTATTTTACCAAAATGTTAATTCTAATTACCCTGAAAATTAAGTTGAATCTCAAAGCAGAAAAAAAAGACGATATCCATGTAGTTGAAACAAAACAGCATATATACTAAAAAGTTTTACTTCTAGTTAAAAAAAACTAGTGTTATGAACCAAATCCAAACTTAATGATAGAGAAGAAATGGATGTTAAAATAAAACAACCCCATTTACATTAGTGTCACACAAATTCAAATATCTTGAAGTCAACTTTAACTAAAGACATGAAGGACCTTTACAAAGAAAACTACAAAACCTTGATTCAAGAAATAAAAGAGGAAAAACAGAAATGAAGACACATACCCTGCTCATGGATTGGCAGGATTAACATCATTAAAATGGCAATACTCCTCAAAGCATTGTACAGATTTAATGCAATCCCTCTAAGAATACCCATAACGTTCTTCAAGAAAGTGGATCAAATATTCCTGAAATTCATTTGGAACAATAAACACCCACAAATAGCTAGAGCAACCCTTGGGAAAAAGAGGATGGGAGACATCACTTTCCCAACTTTAAATTTTATTACAAAGCTATAGTCATTAAAACACCATGATACTGGAATAAAGACAGACCCTCATATCAGTGGAATAGACTTGAGTATTCAGAGAATGTGCCCCAGACATACAATCAATTAATCTTATATAAAGAGGCAATAAATGAAAAATGGAGCAAGGAAAGCCTCTTCAACAAGTGGTGTTGGAGCAACCAGTCAACTGCTTGCAAAAATAGTGAACTCAGAGCTGCATCTAACACCATGCACAAAGGTTAGATCCAAATGGATTAAATATCTGGATATCAGACCTGAAACCATAAGATATATTAAACAGCATGTAGGTAAAACATTCCATGACATTGAGACTAAAGGCATCTTCAATGTGGAAACAGCACTCTCCATACAAGTGGAAACATAGATATACAGATGGAACTATATTAAACTGAGAAGCTTCTGCACCTCAATGGAAATAGTGCCTAGGATACAAAAGCCACCCACAGAATGGGAGAAACTATTCACCCATTACTCATCAGACAAGGAGCTAATATCTAAGATATACAACTTACTGACAGAACTTAAAAAGAAAAAAAATCTAACCCCATCAAACAATGGGGAGAATAAATGAACAATTTCTCAAAGAAAAATTACAAATGGCCAAAAGGCACATGAAAAATATTGCACATCACTAATTATCAGGGAGATGCAAATCAAAACAACAATGAGGTACCATCTCACACAACAGAGATTGGCACACATCACAAAGAACAAGAACAAGAAGTGGTGGCAGGTAAGTGAAGAGAAAGGAACTCTCATTTACTGCTGGTGAGAATGCCATCTAATCCAGTCTTTATAGAAAACAATATAGATATTCCTCAAAAAATGTAAATTGAGCTCCCATATGATCCAGCTATACCACTCCTAGGAACATACCCTAGGAACACAAAATGCAACATAAATTTATTTCAGCACTATTTACAATAGCCAGAATCTGGAAACAACCCAGATGCCCAACAACAAATGAGTGGCTAAAGAAACTGTGATACATATACACAATGAAATATTATGCAGCCAACAGAAGAGGTGAAGTCATGAAATTTTCCTATGCATGGATGTACCTGGAATCTATTGTGCTAAGTGAAATAAGTCAAAAGGAGAGAAAGAGATTTATCTATGGGGGGTTTGTTTGTTTGCTTGTTTGTTTGTTATAATTTTTGTTTTGTTTTGGTTTGGTTTGGTTTGGTTTTTGGGTCACACCCGGCAGTGCTCAGGGATTACTCCTGGCTCTACACTCAGAAATCACTCCTGGCAGACTCAGGGGACCATATAAGATGCTGGGATTCGAACCACCATCCTTCTGCATGCAAGGCAAATGCCTTGCCTCCATGCTATCTCTCCAGCCCCTTTCTTTGGGTTTTAAGAAAAATAAAAGGCATTGATGTCATAATGCCCAGACATGAGGGCCAGAAGGACCAGCTCACAATATGAAGCTCACCTCAAGAAGGGGTGAATGCAGTTACACTAGCAATAACCATGACAATGTTAATGAATGAGAGAAGTAGAATGCCTGTCTCAAATAAGGCAGGGGGCATGGATGGAGGAAGATGGGGTGCATCAGTGTTAGGAATGCTGCACTGGTGAAGGTGGATGTTCTTTTTGTGACTAAAACCCAACTACACTCATGTTTGCAATCACGGTGTTTAAATAAATATATTTAAAAAATAAATAATAAATACAAATTAGTTTTCAAATCGTATGAAGGTTTTAAAACCTGAGAGACTGACACATCATCTTCCACTAATTCCAACCCAAGATTTTTTTCTCACACTGGAACAGACGGCAATTATTTCAGTTGAGCACAGATGAAGTGGTTGCCTGTGTTTATCAGACTTATGATAGGAGGAAAATTAGTACCTTAAACCTGAGAGTGACACCAGCATAGTGGGACAGAAATGAGAGTCTAGAAATAAAGTGTATCTTTTTTTTTCCAGTTCTATACTGTTTTGATTAATAAAGTTTTGTGTGTAGTCTGAAATAAGAAGTGTCGTCTGCTCATTGTTGTTCATTTTTCAGGATATCTTTGGCTATTTGGCGATCTTTGCAGTTCCATATAAATTTTAGGATTTGAGGGCAAAAGAAAAAATAGAGGGGTTAAAAACATGGCTCATATGTTGCTAACTCCAGTTCAATCTGGACCACCATATTGTCCCTCCAAAACCTTAGGAAGTGACTCACAAGCACCACTTCAGGTGCTGGAGAGCAACAAATTCAACTGGCCACAATTGCTAAACAAAATATTTGGACCTCCTAAGCATTTCATGAAAGTCTACGCATACAAAATTAGTTTTTGTTTTTGTTTTTGGGCCACACCCGGTAATGCTCAGGCGTTACTCCTGGCTATGCGCTCAGAAGTCGCTCCTGGCTTGGGGGACCATATGGGACGCCAGGGGATCGAACCGTGGTCCCTCCTAGGCTAACGCTGGCAAGGCAGACACCTTACCTCTAGCGCCACCACACCGGCCCCTACGCATACAAAATTAGGATGTTAGTTATATTTTTAAGTATAGTGCCATTGGAATTTTGATAGGAATTTTACACCCAGTGACGCTCAGGGGTTACTCCTAGCTATGCGCTCAGAAATCGCTCCTGGCTTGGGGAATCTTATGGGACGCTGGGGGATAGAACCTCGGTCCATCCTAGTTCACCTAAGGCTTACCACTCTGCGCCATTGCTCCAGCCCTATTTTCTTTTTTTTAATCTCAACCATTTCTTATAGTTTTCAGTATACAAATAGGCTCTCTTCTTTTCTTTTCTTTTCTTTTCTTTTCTTTTCTTTTCTTTTGGTTTTTGAGTCACACCCGGCAGCACTCAGGGGTTACTCCTGGCTCTACACTCAGACATCGCTCCTGGCAGGCTCAGAGGACCGTACGGGATGCCAGGATTTGAACCTCCGTCTTTCTGCATGCAAGGCAAACGCCTTACCTCCATGCTATCTCTCCGGCCCTTCTTTTTTGTTTTGTTTTGTTTTGTTTTGGGATCAGACCCAGCATTACTCAGGGCACACTCCTGGCTCTGCATTCAAGGATCATTCCTGGCAGTGCTCAGGGGACCAAATGGGATATCTGGAATTGAGCCCAGGTTTACTGCATGTAAAACTAGTGTCCTATCCATTGTACCATCTCTCCAACATCAGCTCTCTCATTTCTGTGGTGCCCAGCACTTTTTAGTATTTTCAAAGCACCTACAACATCTTGTTTAAATGCCCAGATATTGTAAATTTCTTGAAATCATTAGATTTAAGACTTCTGTCCTAAACCTAGAACAAAAATTACCACAAACAATTTCAGTCTCAAGTACCCACCATATCAATCAGAACAGATGAGATTATGCCAGAATGAAAAAACATTTTTGTGATTTTGTCCAATTAGTTTGTCAGAATCTCACCTCCAATGTCATGTGAAAACTGTGCACAAATTTCTGTCTTCATCTCTCACAGATCAAGACAAAGTAAGAGCCAGTCTCAACAAAAGATTCATATTTTGGGGACTGGAGTAATAGCACAAAGATTAGGGCATTTATTTGCCTTGCACAAGGTCAATACTGGGTTCAATCCTCCGTTTCCAATATGGTTCCCCAAACTTACTAGGAATAATTTCTGAGCAAAGAGCCAGGAGTAACCCCTACACCCTCACCTGAAAGAAAGAAAATACTAAAAGAGCTATATAGTTTCTGCAACCAAGGGCATGGGGCAAAGAAGAATGCACTAACCTAAACCCTGACATTCACTCTCAAATTACATTGACAAGCAACTATACGATCAGAAAAGAATGGAGAATAATGATCCTCTAGTATGTTTAGAAGGAGGAGGAAATTCAGAATCAATAATACTGGAGCGATGACACAAGCGGTAAATCATCTGCCTTGCCCATGCTAGCTTAGGATGGACCACGATTCGATCCCCTGGCATCCCATATGATCCCCCAAACCAGGAGCAATTTCTGAGCACATAGCCAGGAGTAACCCCTGAGCGTCACCGAGTGTGGCCCAAAAACCAGAAAATAATAATAATAATAATAATACCACCACATAGAGGGCACTATATTTCATCTTGACCTACACCCACCTTGTCACCTGTGTCCAAGATACTCTGATCCTTTATCTGAATAGCTTTTATTCATAGGCTTCCCTTAAAATATCTCTAAACACTAGCCCTCACTCAGTCACCACCATCACCATGATTTCTGGGTCAAGTATCTCTTTGCTATGATCCAAAAGCACTCTACAATTTTGAAGGATTACAATCAGACAATATTCTGAGTTGAGTTTTCACTTGATTTTTACCCATTAGACCAAAGCTGGCAAATAATAACCAAAAAGCAAATTATGCCTTGCTACCGAATATTGTAACTAAAGTTTTATTAGAACACAATCATATTCATTCGTTTTTATACAGGCTATTGCTAATTTTCTACTACACAAAAAAAAAACTAGTTATGACAGAGATCACTGGATCCTCAATATCTAAAATATTTACTGTGTTCATTTGAAAAAATAGATCTTAATGTCTACACTAGAGCATAAGCCCCTTGAGAGCAAGGAACATATCCCTCACCCAGAGTAGTTAGTGACTTCTAGTAGGCATTTGGTAAATATTAGTTGGAAAAATGAAAGTAGACCCTGAGTTTTCATTGATTTAAAATAATCTTCAATAACAACAGTCAGAAAAATAGGGAATTGAAGCTGAGGATATAGTACAAAGAAGTGTAGCACATTTTTAATATAAGCGAGCTTCTAAGTTCTATTCCCCAACACCACAAGCAGCTTTGATAGTCCCTGAACACCTACCAGCTTAAGCAAACACAGCCCTACCAGGCCTGAGCACCAATTGGGCCTACACCATCTAGCAAAGCAGCTTTGGGACAGCTCTGATGGCCTCCAAGCCCACAAAACTGCAGTTTTTATCCATTCAGCTCAAAGCATTAGGTATAAAATCACTGGAAATAGCCACAGCCTCCTTTCACCACTAGATATGGTCCCTTTTTAAAACACACACACACACACACACACACACACACACACAACTAAAGAGAAAGCATCTGAATTTCAACTGCGAGCAAAAAATAACTTTCGGATTTTGTCGTTTGTTTTGTATTTTGGGGCCACAGTTGGTAATGCTCAAATATTACTCCTGGCTCTGCACTTAGGTATCACTCCTGGATCAAGAGACCATCTGGCATGCCAGGGACTGAATCCAGGTTAACTGAAGGGGAAATTCCCTACGTGTTGTACTATCCAGCCTCAACTCTCAGATTTTCTAATCCAGTTACATATCTTATCATGCAGGCGGGGTGGGGGAATTGATTTCATTTTGTTTTTAGGATTGGGTGTTATTGGCTCTTTAGGCCACATCCGGCAATGCTCAAGGATTACTTCTGGATTACTTCTGGCTCTGCTCTTAGAAATTACTCCAGGCAGTGCTCAGTGGAACATCAAATGCTGAGGATCTAACCTGGGACAGGTGCAAGGCAAATGTCCTACCCTCTGTACTGACTCTAGCCCCACCATATCACTTTTTAAAAGCATGTAAACACCGGAGAACAAGGTTCATCTGCAAGTGCCAAACAGCTAGAATTTGCCACGTTCTAGTCAGAGCAAATTAAACAACTATGACACTTAAGAAATGTTTCAAAATAAAAAAATTACTAAATCCATATCCATTTGCACTATGGAATATTTCATTCTCTTTGATTAACAAATCTGACTCAAATGAGGTGCAGACCTTTTCACACAGTTTTACCGTCTTCAAAAGTACTACAGTTTGTATAAATTGCCTTCAGGCCAAGTAACCATACACTCAGAGCTTCCAGAAGTAAACACACTGTATCCGGGCCCTGGTGATTTTTACAGCATATGAAAAAAAAATCTGAAAATACAGGCAAATCTGGAAAGTACAGCTTCCCACTTGTTTATACCAGCAATTTCAACTCGTACAGATCCACAATTTATTTGCAAACAGATTAATTAATGTTTCAGCAGCTGTTTGCAGCCAGTCTGTGATCTCACTGAGCACAGATGACACTTTTTTCCTCTTCTATTCCATAGGGGCAATTTCAGCAATGCTTAGATTAGGTTTTTACTGTATCATCCCACATGATAAAATAAGTTAAGTCCTGAAGCTGGCTTTACAAGATCCCTAGGCCCACTGAGTTTCTGGCGATTCCCCCACCACCACCACCCAGCGACCCCGACACACACCAGGCCACCTTTTCTGGTTTCCTTTTAATTATGGCCCCAAAATGGCATTTTGCAAACAGATTTGCAAGACCAAAACTGACGTTTTTTAAAAACCATTTTTTCCTTCTGCTTTTAGGTCCCTTGGGGTTAGTATTCAGCAATGTGTGCCACCGGTATAATAAAAGCAAATGCTTGAATTTTTTTTGCAGTAAGCTGACGGAGAATAAACAAATGGAAGAACAAATGCTGAAGTGCCTACAAGTAACTCGCTAAGAAAGCCAGGTGACTCGCTACTAACAAAGTAGGGCAGCTCTTTAGATTGTATTTCTCTTCTTGAAGGGAAAAGAAGCAGGGAAGACGAGACAAAATCCCCAAAGTCTCACTAGGCTAAATTTCCTTACTCTCCTTTGAACAGACTACACAGATTTTGTTGACTAATTGAGATCAATCCCAGTTGTAAATCGCCTAGCTATCCTACAGCTTTAATTAAGCTACCAGAGGGAGCTGTTTATCAATTAACACTTGTTACAAATTATTAGTAATTATATGGACTTTGTGTATATACCATAGCCTGCAAGACCAAAAGTGTCTCCTGGTTGTTAAGGAAGCAAATTGAATAGTTAATGGGCAATTTAGATGAAGGCACCAGTCATCCCCATAATTACAGAACTCTTTTTTTGGCAGAGATTTAAGGTAAGTTCCAGCATTAGCAACAGTCGTTGAATAAACACCATTTTGAAAAAGACATTTGCCAGGACTCTGTCAGTTTGTATTAAGTGATGAACTGTCTAATATGAACTTTAGGTTGGTATTTACTTTTAGGATATAAAATATAACCGAGATGAAAACATTAGGTAAAAGTTGATAATGTATTCAAGAATTCAAGCTACCTATTGCAGAATGCACTGCATTCTGTGATAATTTTAATTGGCTTAATTGAGATGCACAAGCCTGATTAATGTTTAATTCCTTTATATTAAAAAAAAGAGTCAAGTAGTTCGACATTTCTTCAATTATGTTAGATCTTTCTAGACTTCAAAGGAATGTTACACTAGACAGCCAGATACAGGACGAACTGATTAAAGAATAAAGACTGCTCATTATAATCTAAGAGTACAAAATTGGTTTGTGTAGCCTTTGAAAGTCAAAATTATGAGCTAAAACTTGAGCTAGAGTAATTAACCCAATTTACAGTCATTCTTGCTTATCTATTTGCTTATAATTAGTAATTTAAAATGATCTATAGAATTGATTTATATAACTAAAATCCACTAGGGACCCAAAATGTTTTGCATGTTATTCTTTAAAATGTTGAAGAAATACAATTAATAGAATAATAAACAGCTAAAAAACTATGAAATGTACCTGTATAAAAGTTTGATATCAATTCTATTATTCTGGTTGTATAAAACACTACAATATCTGTATTATCTACTTGCCAAAAATTTTAGTTTAACTGAATATTATGCAGCTTTATGGAAAAAGAAAAGTGTTAAAGTTTGTAATTCTATGAGTGGAAAGTTTCCTGGCACCATAAGAAGACCTTGGGGTATGAAAATGAGCTTGTACAGAGCCTGTAGTTGTTCCCATGGCAGTATGCTTCAAGGGCAGAGAAACCCTGTATCTCTTAGGCCGAGGGAATTCCCTTCTAATTTCCCCATACCTACTGTGCTTATGCAAAAAAAAAAAAATGAAGCACAAAACCTTGCCTCACCAGCCCTCCTTCCTTCGTGTTTTTTTGTTTTGTTTTTCTTTTTCTTCTTTTTATTTTTTCTTTTTCTTCTCTTTTCTACTCATTTCTTTTTCTTTTCTTCTTTCTTTATTATTTCTATTTTTTATTTTCTTTTGTTCTCAATGTTATTATATTATGGTGGTTATTTTTAGTAGCTGGGTGCTTTTTTTGTAGTTGCTGGGTTTTTTGTTTGTTTTGGTTTTTTGTTTTGTTTTTCTTCTTTTTTTCTTTTTTTTTCTTTAAATTGATATTTATAACCTCTAAATGAAACCTCCCAGTTTTTTTTCTTTTTTCTTTTTACAATAGAACCACATAATCTTGAATTGTCTTGTTCTGCCTCATGAATTGAGGGGGTGGGGAAATGGAGGGGTGCCAGGACCAAACAATCAGATGAACATTGAGTGGAAATAAAAAATGATCAAACTCAAACACCAAGCCCAAAGTCAATGACAGCAGAATCGATACCTAATCTACAACAAGCTAGACACAGAGGGGAGCAGTTACACTAGCAATCTAAGGGGGAAATGAGGGAGATATGGGGTGCATACTGGGAACAGGAGTGGAGGGAGGACAATACCGATGGTGGTAATGGCCCTGATTCATTGTCACTATGTACCTTAGATATTACTGTAAAAAGATTCGTAATTCACTTTGGACACAATAAAATTTTTTTTTTTTTTTTTTTTTTTTTTGGTTTTTGGGCCACACCCGGTGACGCTCAGGGGTTACTCCTGGCTATGCGCTCAGAAGTCGCTCCTGGCTTGGGGGACCATATGGGACGCCGGGGGATCGAACCGCGGTCCGTCTCCTAGGCTAGCGCAGGTAAGGCAGGCACCTTACCTCGAGCGCCACCGCCCGGCCCCAATTTTTAAAAAATTTTAAAAATAAAAGTTTCTGGGCCCAGAGAGATAGCACAGCGGCGTTTGCCTTGCAAGCAGCCGATTCAGGACCAAAGGTGGTTGGTTCGAATCCTGGTGTCCCATATGGTCCCCCGTGCCTGCCAGGAGCTATTTCTGAGCAGACAGCCAGGAATAACCCCTGAGCACCGCCGGGTGTGGCCCAAAAACAAAAACAAAAAAAAAATTAATAAAAGTTTCTAGTTCTTAAGGTGACCCACTCAATTTCTCTGATGTGTAGGTTATTTAAAGGAAAACAATAGAAATATAAAATACAGTTGCATAATTTAACTATGTGATCAGTTCATGCTTATCATCACATCTAAAGGCAATCATCTCTCCATCATCCACATACACATTTTCCAAGTGCCCTAACTTCACTTCCTGAGGTAGGATCAAGACAAATTGAATGGGTTGTATCCCAGCCCTTGAGCCAGATGGAACAGTCATTTTTTATGAAACGATTGTTCTTTTTGGTGAAACATGGCTTTTAGAAAACAAAATTGGATGTTAGATGTTAGATGTGCTCACCACAGTATTAGTGCTTCTAGACTTTTAGAAGTCTAGAATACAAACTAGAATACAAACACATCTATATAATTTCCATATTTACCTTAAGTACCCATATCTTTTCTATGCTAATAGATAGGTTTCTAGCTATTCTTATTCATCTCACACGAAGAGAAAGGCATTATTATTTTTGTGCTTGGTTCAATTTTTCAAGGGATCCTATTTTTTCCCAGCAAGTTTAAAATTATCCTCCCTCACAAATTTCTAAACACATTTACTGAATATATTTTGAATTAGTGATCTTACATGTATTACATAGTATTATACCAAATATAAATCAAAGCAAGAAACAATAATAAAGGAGAGTGAATGACTAGACTGATTCATTTTCGATGTTTATTTGCAAGTTATGGATGTCAGCTTGTGCCTTGGCAGGTGAACTTGTTTTTTCCTGTGAAATTAGTGGAATGAGATATATGATTAACATTGCTTCAAGAAAAATAAGCCCCAGATTTCTATTTAAAAACATACATATCGTGGTCTGATACTACTTGATAATATTAATTGAAATATATATATTTATATGTAAACATATAAATTGAAAAATGATCTGTTGTAAAGTATGTAGCTCATTGAATAACACTAACAGGTATTGTGATTTTTTTTCAAGAGAAAGATATAGTGCAAGAATTTCAAATTTACTTGGTTATGGAATTCCATTTTTAGGGAGGATCTAGATATCATTATGTTACATGAAACCCACTTTGTAGTTACTGTTATGCAATCACTCATATATATAGTCATAATATAAAGGTCCCAGAAAACATGGTTTACTTTGAGTACTCTGAATGAAATCCTTCTCTGAATGAAATGGAGTAGTTCATCTATGTGCCTAAAAGAAAGCAAAATGTGTTCACTCTTTTTTCAGTGTCCCTGATTTCTCTGTGCCTCTGAACAAGTAAATTAAAGGAAGGCTTTGGTGTTCATATTTTTATCTTATGAGTAACTAAAGATGTTTCAAATTTAATACAAAATGAACTATAGTCCTCACCTGGATTATGTAAATAGACTCCTACCAGGTTTCTCTTTCCTTATTGTCCACCTACACATAGATCTCTATCAGAGGTCAGAGAAGTCAAAGCCTTTTGAATAACTTGCTGAAGGCCTTATGATGCTTTAGTAGCAAAACCAGAATGCAAAACCTCTCATTTTGTATTAAGTCATGGTGATTTACAAAGTTATTCATAATAGAGCTTCAGGTATACAATATTCCAATACCAATCCCACCATCAAAGCCAAGAAAGGAAGGAAGAAGGAAGAAGAAAGGAAAGAAAGAAAGAAAGAAAGAAAGAAAGAAAGAAAGAAAGAAAGAAAGAAAGAAAGAAAGAAAGAAAGAAAGAAAGAAAGAAAGAAAGAAAGAAAGAAAGAAAGAAAGAGAGAGAGAAAGAAAGAGAGAAAGAAAGAAAGAAAAAGAAAGAAAGAGAGAGAGAAAGAGAGAGAGAAAGAAAGAGAGAAAGAAAGAAAGAAAGAAGAAAGAAAGAAAGAAAGAAAGAAAGAAAGAAAGAAAGAAAGAAAGAAGAAAGAAAGAAAGAAAGAAAGAAAGAAAGAAAGAAAGAAAGAAAGAAAGAAAGAAAGAAAAAGAAAGAAAGAGAAAGGAGAAATAAAATAAATATCAATCATAATCAATTTGTATTGATTATGAAAATTGATTAAGAAAATGGTTCCCTAAAAAAAATTTGGGGCTTAAAATGGACCTATTATACTGGCAGACTGAGGTTGTGGGGGGAGACATGAGATACACTTGGGAACATTAGTGGAGGGAGGGTGACACTGGTGGTGGGATTGGCCCTGAAACACTGTATATCTAAAATCCAACTATAAAGAACTTTCTAAATCACAATGGTTTCTATTTTTAAAAATATGCTTTTTATTTTAAGTTTGGGGCTGGAATGAGGGTGTTTGCCTTACATATTGCTGACTTGATTTTGATCCCCAACATCTGGTATGTCCCACCAAGAGTGATCCCCGAGTATAGACGAGTGTAGCCCAAACAGGAACAAGTTGGGGAGGTGCAAGAAAAAGGTGGACAGGAGGTAACAGTCAGGAAGCTGGGGCCTTGGGCATATTAATGATCTAGAGGTGTGGTATATGTATATACCTAAACCATAGAGCCAACAATACCCAAAGTACAGTAGTAAACAGTAGTAACAATAGTAGTAAACAGTAGTAAATAGTAGTTTACAGTAGTAAACAAAACTTTAAAATGTTCCTGTAAGAAGCAGGCTGGGGATGTGAGGGATTCTGGGAACATTGGTAGAAGGAAATTGGCATTGGTCATGGGATTGTTTTGGAATGTATTTTAAAGCATTCTAAAGTGCTTATAATCATGGTGTTTAAATAAAGATATTAAAAATATAAAAAATAAAACATTCTAAAGCATCTTTGTACTCTAAAGCATAATAAGATTTGTGACAAGTAACTAAAAAAAGGCTTTGAACTTCTGTGTGTAGGCAGACACGTGGTAGGAGTCTATTATTATAACCAAGTAAGGATTATTGGAAACTCAGACATCAGTGTAAACAGTATAGATGCAAGTGAGGAAACTGAGTCAAAGAGCCTAAGCAATTGAATCCTCTTACAGTTTATGAATGTTCTCTGTAGAACTTTCTCCTCATCAAAGTCAAAAATGAAATATCAAGATTATACCTTTGGCTCTCTATAGGCTGTTAATAAACATCTGACCACTTGACACTAAGAAATACTATTTATTGACTATTTAGGTGTCAAGGCCTTGTTATCTGATAATACCTGTGCAGTGGTGAATAAAATAAGTATCATCCTGCATCTGAGGAGCTTGATCACCTGAAGACAGACCAGCAAATTAGCAAGTACAGATCTAGAGTCATGGTTAGGAATTTGTGAAACTGGGCTTCAGGAGCCAAGAGATATAAATGAGGTTCAGATAGCTCAATCCTGGGAAAGTAAGATAAGACTTTCTTGAAGAGATGATGTCTAGACTAAAGCATAAAAAAATGAAAAGGATTAGCCAGGTAAAGAAAAACAGGCCAAGTAGGGAAAGTAAAACAATCTAAATAAAGTGGCAGAGATGAAAGGGGATAGAGACAGTGAGAGCTAAAGGTGTTTAAGTGAAAAACAGAGCATGTTGTAAAGGAAACCTGAGTAAAGATATGTTTATAAATCCTATTAACTATTTTGGTTCACAGCTTAAAGATTTTGAGCAGGGTCTAAAAGGTTTTAACAATGAGTAAACAGTTACTAATTTAAAAATAATCACTAGGCCTTTACAATATTCCAACAACTATTCTGTATCCTAGGAAAACAGCAGGGAAATGTGGTAAAATGTTTAGAACAATTATTCTAGCTGATAAATAAATAAATTCACATAAAAGGACAAGAAGAGCTTGAGAGTACAATTTGGAGTCCACTTTTATAATCCACATGAAGATTACTAGTACTTTGGATCAAGATGGTGATAGTGTCTATGGAGAAAACTTCAGAAGGTATTTATTAGCTTTCAGCATTATGTCTGTTTTAATTTTGAGGGCAGCAAACCATTCAAGTCTTGTGATTAATGTATTTATTGCTTCAACTTCGAGCATTTTCTTTTTTTTTTTTTTTTTGGTTTTTGGGCCACACCCATTTGAAGCTCAGGGGTTACTCCTGGCTATGCGCTCAGAAATCACCCCTGGCTTGGGGGGACCATATGGGACACCGGGGGATCGAACTGCGGTCCATCCGCTTGCAAGGCAGACACCTAACCTGTAGCGCCACCTTCCCGGCCCCAACTTCGAGCATTTTCATCAATTTCTTTGATAGAGTTAGCCATAGTAAGCCACACAAGTCATTTTAGTAGTAAATGAACTAAAAGGAAAATTAGTTTACACATACCTAGCCTTCCTCCATATGCAAAAAGTAAATACGACCAGAGGCTGTCTGCTAAACATAAACTTTTTCTAAGTCACCAGAAATATTGTTGGCAGCTGCTTGTGACATCTTATTTCGTTACATTCTAATGATGTAAACTGCTCCCTCAGGATGATTTAGCTTGCTGCAGACAAAATGCTTATTGCTTCTTTACTCGTGTAGAACACAAATGATAGCGGAGAACCTCAATGCAATATTCAGAATTTTAAGCTAACCTAACAGAACAATTTCATTCTGTAGAGAATAAAGACATTTTAACAGCAATATCTTTTACAGCTCAGATAATTGCAATGTTGCATTCTACTCATTCAGTCTATTAATCAAATTTTATTTTTAAATCGAAATCCAATCAAAAATTGGAAAACCAAAGAAATTATTGGCATGGTTCTGACCTTCCCTGGCCAGAATTTAGTAACCAGCAAATACTTTATTGATAACCCTTCTAGGAAATAGTGAGAGAAAATGCCTGACTAAAATTCATTAACTTCCCCATATGTTGGTGACTTCAAAAAAGTTGTTTCCAGGGCCCGAACAGTGGTGCAAGCAGTAGGGCGTTTGCCTTGCACACGCTAACCTAGGACAGACCCTGGTTCAGTCCCTGAAATCCCATATAGTCCCCCAAGCCAGGAGTGATTTTGGAGCGCATTTTGGAGGGTCCTGTGAGACATCTTGAAAGGCAAGGTGCATGTCTAGTATGTGTGAGGCCCAGAGTTCAACACCAGAATAGAAAACCCCCCAGAGAACTTTCAGCATGGCCATACAGTCCCCCAAGTTCTACAATGCAGCAGACTTGGATATCCTAGTACCACTTTATGTGACCAAATATCTGTCAGGAGCCTAGTTCCTACACATATCTGAAATGACCAGAAAAAAATTAATTTGTATCAACTTAGAGCTTACTAAGAAAAGCCTGGAAATCTTTGCATTAAATAAACATGCAATGAATGTGACTTGTAGCACATTTATAAGCTCTTTTATGCAACCACAAGAGTAGGGCCACATATATAAAATTAATTCAATTTTAATTGAATTGAATTTTAATACCCAGTCCTCCAAATGTGTTCTTCCACTGATTCCATCTGGGAGACTGTGGGCAAGTATTTAGCCTTTCTGAGTTTTAGTTTCCTCAACTATAAATAATGATAATACTCTGGGTGGCTAAATAAATAAATATGCAGGAGTGCCCACTTGGCATTTATGAGGCCAAAGTATTGAGTCCCAGGAACACACACACACATATAATACAATATAAGTTTATACAAAGTACTGGACAACTGGTAAGTTATAAATAACCACTAGAATTTTTTTCTGTCTTCATTTAAGTTTCATCTATTTTGTTGTTGCTGTTGTTGTTGTTATTACTATGCTTGTTTTGGCTTTTGGGGCCACATTCAGCTGCACTCTGGTTAATCCTGACTCTGCACTCAGAAGTTACTCCTGGCAGGTTCAGGGGACTATATGGGATGACTGGAATTGACCCCAGGTCAGTGTTGTTAGAGTATATTCTGTTTTACCCAAAACAGACTTTCCCCGGCCCCTTTATTTTTCATCCACCCCTCCTTACATGTAAAAGGCCCACCTAGACTGAGATAGGTATTTTTGTCTGTCACTCTCTATTTTTCCCCCCACTCAGTTATGAATTGAACTGGTCAATAAAGAGAAGTCGGTTTGTCAGGCTACAGACCACCAGGTTGGAAGCCATCCCATCTCGATGCTTTTCTACCATATGACTGTCTTGGTTTATTAATTCCCATGGTGATCCTGCTCCAGACCCATTTTCCTGGGGTTATACAGCGAGTGAGCCTTTCTAGCCATTTTTACGGCAAGTAAGTGCTTTACCTGCTGTACTATCTTTCTATCCCCTTTTTTTTTTTTTTTTTTTTTTTTTTTTTGGTTTTTGGGCCACACCCGGCGATGCTCAGGGGTTACTCCTGGCTGTCTGTTCAGAAATAGCTCCTGGCAGGCACGGGGGACCATATGGGACACCGGGATTCAAATCAACCACCTTAGGTCCTGGATCGGCTGCTTACAAGGCAAACACCACTGTACTATCTCTCCGGGCCTTTTCCTAGCCCTTTTTATCTTAGACATATTTTTTATACTTCTACCAACTCTACAATCTTCATTCTGAGAAAAAAAAATCTACCTGTAGACTCAGGCACACCAAATTTAGGTTTCTGCAAGCCCAGCAATATTGGCTAATGAGGGCAATCCAGAATATTTTTGAGTATAATCAAGCAAGATGAGCCAATGTGGTCTGGAACTCAATTACAATACACAAAGTAGCCAACAATGGGAACTCTGAAGAGTTAGACTCTTTCTTCCCTAGAAAATAGAAAACATTTCTGTCATATTTCCTGTACAGCAATGAGTTGACTGATAACAAGGTAATCATGTTAATGATAATTAATAGTAATAATTCCTGATTAATCACCAAAATCCTATAGGATACGTGCTACCAATCCCATATTACTTTAAGGAGACTAAGGCTTAGAATTTGTCAATCTAACAAAGTAGTAACATCAGAACTCTAATACATTTAGCCTGATTCCAGCAATTCTTACCTTCCTCCCACTTTTTTTGTTAAGAAATGCAGTAGACACAATGGAATATTACACTGTAGTTAGAAAATAATGAAGTCATGAAATTTGCTTCTACATGAATAGATGGATGAAGAGTTTTATACTCAGCAAAAAGAATCAGAGGGAGGGGAATAGACATAGAATGATGACACTCATTTGAGGAATATATATTACTAAAAGATAGTATGGTATTAATATCTAGAAACAATAGATACAAGGACCAGGAGGACTGGTCTATTGTAGGAAATCTACCACAATGAGCAGGAGAGTTCAGTTAGGGCAGAGAAAGGACCACTATGACAATGATAGTCAAAATGATTACTGTGGACAAGAATTGGTTGCTGAAAAGAGATAAAATGATGAGCATAATATCCATTTGGTAACTATATTGCAGACTACAATGTCTAAAGAAGGAAAAGAGAGAGAAGAAAAAAATGTCTACCACAGTGGCAGGTAGAGGAGATGGCAGAAGGGAGGTGGGAGGGAGACAGGTTACTAGTGAAAGAAATGTGCACTGGTGAAGGGTGTTGTACATTGTATGACTGAAACTCAGTCATGAGCAACTTTGTAACTGTGCATCTCATGATAATTCAATTAAATAATTTATTTATAAAAAACAGAATTTGAGAAGTCACAGTATTTTAGTATAGTACACAAATAGTGGTATTTGTAGTAGAACAAATACTACAAACAACTTTAAATAAAGAAATACAGTAGTCTCCTAGAAATTTTGGAATGGTATAGAACCAATCAAATTAAAACCAGAAAGTATCTCCAATTGCATATGATAACGTTTCTGCCTTAGTGAGCATTTATAGCAAGCAATCAAGTTTCTTTACCCATGAGAGAAAACGAGTGGTGAGAAAATAGTAAAAAATTAGAGTCCCACCCCCACCAT
Source organism: Suncus etruscus (assembly GCF_024139225.1). Taxonomy (NCBI): domain Eukaryota; kingdom Metazoa; phylum Chordata; class Mammalia; order Eulipotyphla; family Soricidae; genus Suncus; species Suncus etruscus. The sequence goes on along the minus strand of NC_064851.1, from coordinate 42,985,343 downwards.
ATACAGAAGGATGAGCTTAGTTAAAGACATTTTTTTCTATTTGGTGTTTGTTTTTTGGGTGACACCAGGCAGTGCTCAGGGTTTACTCCTGGCTCTGCACTCAAAAATCACTCCTGGCATGCTCAGGGGACCATATGGGATGCTGGGAATCCAACCAGGGTCTGTCTTGTGTTGGCCGAAAGTAAGGCAAACACCCTACCACTGTGCTATTGCTCTGGCGCCAGGTTAAAAACATTTAAATTCTGTGACACTATTTTTCATTTGTTTCGGGGTGGTAGGTATTGGGGGCCACACTGCTGTTCCCAGATCTTATTCCTGATTATTTTGGGGGGTTGGGCCACACTAGGCAGTGCTCAGTTACTCCTGGCTCTACTCTGAAAAATCATTCATGGCGAGCTCAGTGGACCAAATGGGATGCCAAGGATAGAATCTAGGACGATCCCAGGTCAGCCATGTGCAAGGCAAACACCCTGCTGCTATGCTACCACCCCGGCCCTTATTCTTGATTCAGTGCTCAGGAATTATTCCTGGTAGTGTTCAGGAGACCATATACAGTGCTGAGGACTGAATGTGGGGTGGCCATATGCAATGTAAATGCCTACTCATAACATTAACTCTCTGACCCTAAACTATTTTTCTTAAGTGAAAAAAGGACACCAATGTCTATACTTCATGCTTTTATATAAAAATGTAATTATATACAAAGTATAAAAATACATTAAAGTAGCACATAAGTATTAGAAGTTTTCATTGTTTATTCATTCTACAAATATTTACTCAACACTCACTGTGTTCCAAGTTCTGGTGATGTTGACACAGTACCTATGTCTATCAAAATAGAGTTTAGAGTCTGTTAAACAATAATTAAAAATTAAATAATAATGGTAAAAATAAAGGATGCATATAATGTGAAATATTCATATCAAAACACTGACTTATAGAGGCTAAGAGAACTTCTTGGAGAAGAGGAAAATCTAAGTCAAGACCAATAAATCACTAAAGAAAAAGAAATAAGACTTATGAAAGGCAAATAGAAGGAGGGGAAATTCTCTACTAAAATATTTATAGTAGTACCTTTTCCTGATATAAGGAATGTCAAAAAAGAAATAACATCAAATATCAAAAAGAAACATTTCAAGAAACAAGAATGATTCTACCACACCAAGAAAAGGATGGATAAAAAGAATCATAAATCGTATCAGTAGATTCAGAGAGAACTTTGACAAGGACACATTGATTTGTAGTTTTAAAACTCACATCATTATGGGGGTAGAAGGGATTTATCTCAATAAATTAAATGGTCACATAAAACAAACCCATATTTAACATCACACTAAATGGTAAAAAGTGTAAGGTCTTGGTGCCAGAGTAACAGCACAGTGGTAGGACATTTGTTTGCATGTGGTTGACCCAGGATGATCCAGGTTGATCCCTAGCATCCCATATGATTCTCTGAGCTGCAAGTAGCGATTTCTGAGCACAGAGAAAGGAGTAATCCCCGAGCACAACAGGGTGTGGCCTGAAAATAAGCACCAAAAAAAAGTGTAAGGTCTTCTTTATGAAACTCGGCTCAAGTCTGCTTCCGTGTCCCACCAACGGTCCTGATCTCCCTGTAGTCTCTCATCCCATCTCAAGTTTATCGGCAGAGAAAGGGACCCTCTGCTTTCTCCCATTAGGTGTGGCCAGTGCCACCTCCAAGGTCCTCTCCCAGGCTGCTTCCACACTCTACTGTCGGTCCTGATCTCCCTGCTGTCTCTCGTCCCTTTCAGATTTGTCTGCAGAAAAAGACAAAAAACCTTCTTGTCCCTTCCATCAACCCTTCTTTTCACAAATTGTACTGATGCTAGTAAATATATTTCAATTTATCGCAGTTATTTCCAAGCAAATTGGACCTAGCTCTTCTTTCTCTTAGAAAAATATAAAACTCGGGGCCAGAGTGATAGCGCAGTAGTAGGGCATTTGCCTTCCATGCGGCTGACCCAGGACAGATCTGGGTTTGATCCCCAGCATCCCATATGGTCCCCCAAGCCAGGAGCGATTTCTGAGCACATAGCCAGGAGTAACTACCCCTGAGAGTCACCTGAGAGTTTTTGTGTGTTCCAAAAAAAAAGAAAAGAAAAAATATAAAACTCAATACTCAGTTGAACAAACCAATGAATTAGTTCACAATATTCTTATCATACTTAGATAACCTCATGTGTCTAGGAAAATAACCTGAAATCAGATATACCTCTTACCACCTTTTGTGCAACCAATTCAATAGATCACTTTCTTAAACCATCTGAAACTTCAGCATTACAGCCCACTAAATGCAAAGAATAATGGGGAAACTAAGGAAGATAACTACAATTGGGGATATGGAGAGAACCCCTGGCAAATTTCCAAGCTCACAAAAACACCTGTGCTAAGGCTAGAGTTCATTACCCAGCAAAATTTATTTATATGGGAGGAATACATAATAGTAGATTGGATCAGGAACAAAACCCGATAATCTCCTCCCTGCAGCAAACTCACTTAAAATTTCAGGATACATGGGGCCGGGCGGTGGCGCTGGAGGTAAGGTGCCTGCCTTACCTGCGCTAGCCTAGGAGACGGACCGCGGTTCGATCCCCCGGCGTCCCATATGGTCCCCCAAGCCAGGAGCGACTTCTGAGCGCATAGCCAGGAGTAACCCCTGAGCGTCACCGGGTGTGGCCCAAAAACCAAAAAAAAAAAAAAAAAAAAAAAAAAAAAAAAAAAAAAAAAAAAAAAAAATTTCAGGATACAGGTTCAGAGTAAAAGGATGGAAAACAGTTTTACAAGTTACTGGGGGAAAGAGCTGGTACAGCCATATTAATGTAAAAGCAAATTGAATTCAACCTCAAGAAAGTACTTAGAGGAGCCAGGGCAGTAGCCCAGCAGTAGGGTACTTGCCTTGCATGCAACTGACCCAGGACAGACTCTGGTTCAATCCCCAGTGTCCCATATGGTCCCCCAAGCCAGGAGCTATTTCTGAGCACATAACCAGGAGTAACCCTTGAGTGTTGCCAAGGTGGACCAAAAAAACAAAAACAAAAAACAGTACTTAGAGACAAGGATGAACATTACTTATTGATCAGAGAAAAATAGACCAAGAAGAACTAACTCTGATCAACATTTACACAACAAATGTAGAGTCAGAAAATTCATAAATTTGTTTTTCTCACAAACCTAGAGAAACATATGAACAGATATGTAATAGTAGTGGGAAATTTCAACACTTCACTATTGCCACTGGAAGGATCCACTAGGCAGAACATTAGCAAAGATATAAGAGCCCTAAATGATAAACTAAAGAACTGGAACTAATGAATCTATACAGGGCCTTTTATCCTCAAAAGGTTGAGTATACATTCTTTTCAAGTACACATGGAACCTTCTCTAGGATAGATCATATTTTAAGACACAAGTATAACATATAAATTCTCAAATATAAGAGTCATACCAAGCACCCTATCAGGCAACAGTGTCACAGAGATCAAGATTGGTTGTAAGAAGATGTTGAGAAAATCTAACACCTGGTGACTAAACAACATGCTGCTCAACAACAGCTGGATCAAAGAGGAAATAAAAGAAATAGATTCCTTGAAACTAATGATAATTAAGAAACGAATTACCAAAATCTATGGGACACAGCAAAAACAGTAATTAGGGGGAAATCCAGAGCAATTCAGGCCTACATTAAGAAAGAAGAAAAAGACTAAATTTACAACCTAAAGACACACTTTAAACATCTGGAAAACTAACAGCAAAAGAACTCAAACACAAGCAGAAGAAAATAAATAATAAAAACTGAAGATAAATCAACAATATAGAAACTAAGAAAATAATGCAAACAAGCGATTAAATCAGGAGCTGGTTTTTTGAAAAAATAAACAAGATAGACAAATTGTTGGCAAGACTCACAGGAAATAAAGGAAGAATGCTCAAATAATTTGGATTAGAAATGAAAGAGAAGAGTTTACAACAAAACTACCAGAAATCTAAGACATCATAAGAGCTTATTATGAACAAATGTACTCTGTTAAGCTAGAGAACCTAAAAGAAAGGGGCAAATATCTGAAAACATAAAATCTCCCAAAACTGAAAGAGGAGAAAGTAGAAAGCCTAAACAGGCCAATCACAAGTAAGGAAATCTAAATAGAATTAAGAATCTCCCCAAGAATAAAAGTCCAAGACCAGATGAGCTTACAGGTGTGTTTTATCAAACATTCAGAGAATTATCCTCCCTAATACTTTCTATGAAGCTAATATTATGCTCATGCCCAAAGCTGACAGAGATACTACCAAGAAATAAAACCTACAGACCAATCTCACTGATGAACATTGATGCAAAAATCCTTAACAAAATCTTAGCAAAGTGAATCCCATAACACATCCAACATTATGGCAAAGTGGATTTCATCCCTGGGATACAAGTATGGTTCAATATATACAACTTAATTAACATCATATACCACATCAGTAAAAGGAAGGATAAAAATCACATGATTATATCAATTGATGCAGAGAAATCATTTGACAAAATCCAACACTCATTCACGATGAAAACCATCAGCAAAATAGGTGAAAGAGAACCTTCTTCAAAGTAGTAACAAATATCTATAAAAAGCCCACAGTCAACATTATTTTTTACTAGTATGATGAATCAGTATTCTTTTTTTTTAATTCTTTTTTATTTTTATTTTTAATTATGAGAACAAAGATGCAAAGAAAGAAGACAAGGTAAAGTTACAATGAAATGACAATCACCCTTAAACAGAATTCACAGAAGTCCCCTTGCTGATATCTTAACTTTGAACTTTCAACCAAAGAACATTAAGAAAAATAAAACAGAACCCATGTACAAGTCCCTAGATTGTAATATATAATATATCTTAGGAGCACACAAATCAATCTAAAGCCATAAAACTTAATAACTCCTTAAACATTGAAGGCATAGTACTAATATGCACATGCATATTAGTTTAAGTTAACCTCAAAGTATAAGTGGGTTGTTTTCCTTAAAGATTAGAGTCAAAGGAGCACAGTAAAAACAGTGTTAGAGTGGCAATTATTGTTTGCATAGGCCCACTAAAATATGAGGGACATGGAAAGAAATATTTTATTTAAACACCTTGATTACAAACATGATTGTGGTTGGGTTTCAGTCATGTAAAGAACACCACCCCCAATCACAGTGCAACATTCCCATGACCAATGTTCCAAATCTCTCTCCTCCCCAACCCACCCCCTGCTTGTACTATAGACGGGCTTTTTACTTCCCTCAGACATTCTCTTTTTTTTTGTTGTTTTTTTGTTTTGTTTTGTTTTGTTTTGTTTTCAGTTTTGAGCCACACCCGGCAGTGCTCAGGGGTTACTCCTGGCTATCTGCTCAGAAATACCTCCTGGCATGCACAGGGGACCATATGGGACATCGGGATTTGAACCAACCACCTTTGGTCCTGGATCGACTGCTTGCAAGGCAAATGCCGCTGTGCTATCTCTCCGGGCCCAGACATTCTCATTGTTAGGATAGTTCTCAATGTAGTTATTTCTCTAACTAAACTCATCACTCTTTGCGGTGAGTTTCATGAAGTGAGCTGTAACTTCCAGCCCTCCTCTCTTTTGTCTCTGAAAATTATTGCAAGAATGTCTTTTATTTTTCTTAAAACTCATAGATGAGCTCTCTCCTTCCTGGGAGCCGGGAGTCTAGCAGTATGGGGTTCGTCAGGCCCCCGCCATGCCGGAGGCCTTCTTAACCAGGCCTGGGGGGGTACGGGACTTGGGTAACCCCAGCACCCCTCTACCGCCTTGCTCCAGATCTCCAGGGCTTCCCCGGGCCACGTGCCTGGGCAAGCTGGTGAGTTGGGCCCCTTGGTGGAGCTTGAAGGTATCCTAGGCTTTCCCCCATTATCCATTCAGCTCCTTAGGGAGGGTCTGGGTGGGGCTCTGAACTTCTGGCCTCCCAGCTTCTTGAAGTCACTGGTAATCTCTTTCCAGTCTATATTTTCAAAATCGCTCGGGGGCAGTAGTCCCCGCACGCACAAGGAACATTAATAGTACTCACTATCATTGAATTATGTTTTTATGTATGCAGAATGTCCATTTTGTACTCTGCCCTTTTGCATACCCCTTCAAAAGATCATATTTCTCTTTAACTTCCTTAACTCCTGTCATCATTACTCCTCATTTACCCTTTCTAACTTAAGTACTGTAGAGTCCTAAGTCATAGACCAAAGTGGTGCCCTGGAGTTAACACCCACCCAACTATTTTAAAAGGCATAAAAAGGACACTTATGTCTTTTCAACATTTTATGGGTGTTTTCTTTGAGGGCTATAACTTTTGCTGAATATTTTCTTATACAGTGACGACCCCTCCCCCATTTTTTTATCTTCTCTTTGTGAACTGCTCAATATAGAATTTGGTGTGAAAGAATCCCTCAGTTTAATGCTTATGTTTGAACTAAGTCATTGGTATTGTTGGAAATGTTCTTACACCCCCATATACTCTGATAGTGCCACGTGGCTTTATTTCTTGTTTGCTTAGGCACACTAAAATGGGAAAATACTATACATACCAATAAGTTCTTATCTAATGGAGATGGGAACACACAAATCTTGTAGTGCAATGGGACCTTACACCCTGAACATTGACTTAAAGACCTTGCACAGGCCTCAGAAGAATGGGCATTCTCCATTCACCCCTGATCTAGAGAAGACATCTACAAAACATCCAAGGTTGTATATAACATCACCTGGAGGCATTCCTCTACCAGAGAAGACCCTACAGCTGCTCTGACATCGATCTACTCAAAAGAGACTTCCCTTAACACTGAGAAGACTTAACAAGAACAATGACCTGCTTACTGGACAGGGCTTTCTGTATTGCCCCTTAATTGTGAGGTTTGTCTATAACATCACCTGGAAGCAATCCTTTACCACGGAAGACCCTACTACTGCTCAGACATCGACCTGCTCAAAAGAGACATCCCTTAACACTGAGAAGACTTAACAACAACGACCTGCTTACAGGATAGGGCTTCCTGCATTGCCCTTTAATGGTGAGGTGAAATGAGAAGATGCTTCACATCATGACTTCAATGTAGGATATGCAGATTCCAGGATCTTTAATACAGAACATGATACCAACAACAGAGACTGTGTGAAAAGTGTGTTGGCACTACAGACAACGTCTTGGATTGTACGATAACTTCCCTGAAGCCTAGAGTTTGTCTTATGCCAGGAAACTTCAGGGGAAGGATCTCTTTGTATTTAGGCCAAGGTTATTCCTTTCCATGCCTCTCACATTTTGGTGGGCCTATGCAAACAACAATTGCCACTCTAATACCGTTTTTACTGTGCTCCTTTGACTCTAATCCTTAAAAAAAAAAAAACCACTTAAAATTTGAGGTTAACTTAAGCTAATATGCATGTACATGGAAATGTAAAAAATACTATGCCTCTAATGTTTAAGGAGTTACTTAAGTTTTACGGCTTTAGATTGCCTTGTGTGCTGTTAAGAAATATTATAATGTGTTACAATCTGGGGACTTGAGGGACAAAGTATTGTACATAGATTCTGTTTTATTTATCTTAATGTTCTTTGGCTGAAAGTTCGAAGTTAAGATATCAGCAAGGGGACTTCTTCTGAGAATTATGTTATGGGTGATTGTCCTTCCACTGTAACTTTACCTTGTCCTTTTTCTTTGCATCTTTTGTTCTCATGATTCAAAATTAAAAATTAAAAAAAAACTCATAGATGAGTTTTCTTCCTCTGACTTATTTCACTCAGCATAATAGATTCCATGTACATCCATGTATAGGAAAATTTCAGGACTTCATCTCTCCTGATGGCTGCATAATATTCCATTTTGTATATGTACCATAGTTTCTTTAGCCATTCATCTGTTGAAGGGCATCTTGGTTGTTTCCAGAGTCTTGCTATGGTAAATAGTGCTGCAATGAATATAGATGTAAGGAAGGGATTTTGTATTGTATTTTTGTGTTCCTAGGGTATATCCCTAGGAATGGTATAGCTGGATTGTATGGGAGCTCAATTTCCGTTTTTGGAGGAATCTCCATATTGCTTTTCATAAAGGTTGGACTAGACGGCATTCCCACCAGCAGTGGATAAGAGTTCCTTTCTCTCCACATCCCCACCAACATTGCTTGTTCCCATTATTTGTGATGTGTGCCAATCTCTGTGGTGTGAGGTAGTACCTCATAGTTGTTTTGATTTGCATCTCCCTGATGATTAGTGATATGGAGCATTTTTTCATGTCTAGGGCAGACCTTGGTTCGGTTCCCAACATCCCATATGGTCCCCCGAAACAGGAGTGATTTCTGAGCGCATAGCCAGGAATAACCCCTAACTGTCACAGGGTATGGCCCAAAAAGCAAAAAAAAAAAAAAAAAAAAAAACAATACTCAGAGGAAAAAGTCTATCCCACTTAAAATAGTGTCTAAAACTATCAAGTACCTAGGAATCAATCTATCAAGAGAGTAAGCGTCCTATACCACAAAAATTTCAAAGCACTTCAGAAAGAAAAATACCTAAGGAAATGGAAGAACGTCCCCTGCTCATGAATTAGAAGAATTAATATCATCAAAATATCCATCTTACCTAAACTACTATATAGATTCAATGCAATCCCTATTCAAATTCAGGCAACATTCTTCAAGGATTTAGAACAATCAATTATAAAGTTTGTATAGAATCATAAAATACCTCAATAGACAAATCCATATTGAAAAAAGAAGAAACTGGAAAGCATCTCATCACCTAACTTGAAGCTGTATTACAATGCCACAGTGATCAAAATAGCATGGTACTAGAACAAAGACAGACTTTCAGACCAATGTGTCAGAAAAGAATATCCAATGCAAATCCCTAAATATTATGATCAATTAATCTTTGATAAAGGAGCCAATAACCTGAAATGGAATAAAGACGGTCTCTTCAACACATGGTGTTAGAACAATTGGATAACTATGTTTAAGAAATTAAAGATCGAGGCCCTGAAAGATAGCACAGCGGTGTTTGCCTTGCAAGCAGCCGATCCAGGACCAAAGGTGGTTGGTTCGAATCCCGGTGTCCCATATGGTCCCCCGTGCCTGCCAGGAGCTATTTCTGAGCACACATCCAGGGGTGTGACCCAAAAACCAAAAAAAAAAAAAAAGAAAGAAAGAAAAAAAAGAAATTAAAGATCGATCCATATCTCACACCTTACACATAAGTCCACACAAAGTGAATAAAAGACCTTGAGATTAGATACAAAATCATAATGTTCACTGAGGAAAACATTGGCAGAACATTTTAAGACTTAGACCTCAAAGAAGTCTTCTATGATAGGATGCCAAAGGCAATGGCTATAGCATCAAACCTGAATAAATGGGAATATATCAAACTAAAAGTTTCTGTATGGCAAAAGAAACAATGGCTAAAATTAGAAGAGTTACCTGAATGGGAGAAAATTTTTGCACTCAATATAGCAGATAAAGTTTTGATATCTAGGATTACAAAGCCCTCACAAAGGTTAACTCCACAAAACCTAAAAATTTCATCAAAAAATGGAAAGAAATGAACAGATGCTTCTGTGAGGAAGATCAACAGATGGCCTATATATATATATATTTAAAAAATGCTCACCATCACTTATCATTAGAAAAATCCAAATCAAGACAATAATGAGATATCATCTTACACCAGTAAGGATGGCACATATCAAAAATAAATTTAACAATCTCTATTGGCAGGGATGTGATAAGAAAGGAACTCTCATTCTCTGAGAGTTGGTGGGAATGCTGCCTGGTCCAACTCCTATGGAAGCAGTTTAAAGAGTTCTCAGTAAACTCAAAATTGAGCTGCCATACCACTTAATAATTCCTATTTGGGGTATCAATCCCCAGAACAGAACTTAGGATACACTAGGATGTATTTATATTGCTAACCATTGCAGCACTCAGCACAATAGCCAAAACTTAGATTTCAACAACAGATGAGTGGATCATGAATACATGGTACATATATAATGGAATACTAAATAGCTGTAAGTAATGATGCACTCATGCAATTTGAAGCTACATGGATGAAACTGGAAGATATAATATCTAAATAAAGTAAGCCAGATAAAGAAAAAATACAGAATGATATTGCTTATATGTGGTATTTTGAATAACTGCATAAAGAAATGTAATGGTCTAAATGGGAATTGAGTAGAAAACCCTTGGCCCCAGAGTATATCAAGGAAAGGAAAGAAGGGGCCAGAGCAGTCGCACAGTGGTAGGGAGTTTGCCTTGCATGTGGCTGACCTAGGATAGATCGTGGTTTGATCGCCCGGTGTCCCATTCCCCAATCCAGGAGCGATTTCTGAACACATAACCAGGAGTAACCCCTGAGCATCACCAGGTGTGGCAAAAAAAAAGAAAAGAAAAGAAAAAAGACAAGGAAAAGGAAAGAAACTGAGTGGAAGAGGAGAAACACAAGTATGAAAGGATAGAGGCCAGAGGCCAAGCAGACTCTGGTGCATTGGTAATGTTAAAAAGGACAGAACTTAATATCCAAGCCAAACAAGAGACCCAAACTAACAATCTAAACTTAAAATGGGTCTGTTATACTTGCACCATGGGGGGTAGGGGTAGTATGGCATGCATTTGGAAGACGCAGGTGAAAGAAGGTGGACACTGGTGGTAGGATTTTCCCTGATTCATTTTATGCCTAAAACCCAACTATGTAGGACTTTGTAAATCACAATGGTTTCAATAAAAGTAAAATTTAAAAAAAGATTAGGCCCAAGGGAAAATATCTACTTTGACCACTATTATTCAACATAGCATTGGAAGTCCTAGTCTTACAAATTAGACTAGAAAAAGATTAAAGATATTCAAATTGTAAAAAAAAAAAAAAACCAAAACTATCACTCTTCGCAAATGCCATAATAACATGCATAGAAAACCTTAATAATTGCACCTAAAACTTTTAGAAACAATAAACCAATATGGTAAAATACTGGCCACAAAATCAACACACAAAACGTGATTGCATTCCTATATATGAATAGTGAACAAGAAAAAGGAAAACGAAAAAAATTGCCATGTTGCTGATGTATTTAAGTGAATTAGTCAATGTACTTTTAAGGGGGTGATGACAAACCTCTATAATGGTAGTTGGACTGGGATCCCCTCTAATGTCAATGGGACTGGGACCCCGTATAATGGCAGTTGGACTGGGACACATACCCTTGCAACTGACAAGTGCCCCTATAAAAAATGGAAAAAGGGGGGGAGAGTATAAAAAGTATAAAAAGGGAAAGTTTGGCAGTTAATGGGGAGGCAGAGTAGAGTCCATAGCAGAGCCTGCCATTCCACTCTCTCGTGTGTGTGTGTGTGTGTTGTCTGTCTGTCTGTCTCTCCCCTCTTTCCCCTCCCCATCCCAGATCTACAGACCCCCCCCCAAAAAAAAAAAAAACCCTGGGCAGCAGGCACACAGGAACATATGTATCAAGCAAATGTAAGCCATGAGCCATTTCATGAAGCCTAATTAGTGTTGTCTGTAGTGATATTAAACATAAAGCCTATTCAGCACTGTCTGTCTTAGACATCAGAAGAATGACAGAATGGCTAACGTTTTCTGTGTAATTTTAAAGCGTCTATATCATATATCTAGGACCCCTCCAAATTTTCTTAGTTGATGAAAACGACTCAACTCACAGAATCACATATTTCTTTCGCTCATCTGAACACATTTGTTAGTGCAGATTAGAGCTTGTTAAAGATTAATTCTTAAAGCATCTTCAATCTTCCTTTCCCAACAAAGGAAGCATCAATTATAGACTCATATATAAACTTTGCCCCTTTCTTGAATACTTGCTACCCTTTATAAATCTTAGATTTCTTCCTCTTGAGTATTCCTTCAAAGAAGAGATTTTATTGCCTCCAGGGGTTGTTAAACTGATTGCAATACTGCCTATTTAGAGCAGTTCAGTGGGAATTATGCTGGTTCAATGCTGTCAGACCTAGAATATAGCTGTCAAATAGCATTACAAGTAAAACACCCTTGATAAGAAATAATGACCAGGCGTCAATCTGTTTTTCACTATTCTTACTATACACTTCTCCTGCTACACAAAAAAGCAATGTTTTTCTGCACGTTATAGTAACAGCACATTTCTGATATTTCTGTTAAAATTCTAGTGGTGTTTTCAAGGACAAAAAAGGCAGATTTGAATGCAATCTGGTCTCAAAAATTGATAAATGTCTTCCCGCCTCCCTTAATAAAATATTCTGCAATCTGTTCCAAAACTAACAAATTTTATTAACATCGATAAATGCAAGGTTGGGTGTAAATCATTCATTCAAATAATACTATTTGTTGAGTCTCTATGAATTTGGCTTTGCTTTAGATGTTAGAACACAAATACATGGTTCCTTGTCAGCACCTTGAAGGAATCTAGGTTTAATCCGACAGGCAACTGAGAATAAACAAAAACTTTTAAACATGATTGAAAGAGCAATTTGGCTATAACACAATACCCCCCTAGTATCTTTCTGGTTATAATTCATAATCATATATACATTACATTATTATATAATAATATAGAATTATAATATATAAATATACCATATATTTATATATATATGAACTGTAAATTCATGAAATGAGAAACCATGTATACTTTGCTCTTTTTCTTTTTTGTTTTTTGGGCCACACCCGGTGACGTTTAGGAGTTACTCCTGGTTATGTGCTCAGAAATCGCTCCTGGCTTGGGGGACCATATGGGATGCTGGGGGATCGAACTGTGGTCCATCCTGGGTTAGCATGTGCAAGGCAAAATGCCCTACCGTTTGCACCACCGCTCCAGCCCCTACTTTGCTCATTATTTTGAATAACTGCCTTTTATAGAAGCCATTTGTAATTATCTAAAAAACTAAATGAATAAACAAATAAAATGAAGGGTGCTGAAACTGCCTGGTAAAATATTAATAAGAAGACAACTAGAATTTATAAACCATTCATAAAAGCCTAAACTAAAACTGCAATATGACAAGTCAAAATTGTTATATATTTAATGTAGAAGGTATTGAGAAGAAAATTGTCTACTTAATCTCAGGAATTTCTTACTAACCAAGTGAATATTGATACTTCAATGAGAAAAATAAATATTTAAAGATAAAGAGCCATTAAGTTATGCCCTTATCAAATACTATTTTTTTCTTTTTTTTTTGTTTTTTTTTTTTTGTTTTTTGGGGGGTTTTTTTGGGCCACACTTGGTGGTGCTCAGGGGTTACTCCTGACTGTCTGCTCAGAAATAGCTCCTAGCAGGCACGGGGGACCATATGGGACACCGGGATTCGAACCAACCACCTTTGGTCCTGGATCGGCTGCTTGCAAGGCAAATGCCACTGTGCTAGCTCTCCGGGCCCATCAAATACTATTTCTAAGCCTTACAGAAGATGCATAGAATGAAAATAAAATATAATATGTAGCTTCATAAAAACATATCTTTAAAACTAATTTTCAGAATAAATATCAGTGATTTGTTAGTTGGTAATTTGATTAATTTAATCAATGACTAGTGTCTCACTAATTATCAATAATATATTTTCCCTTTGTCCTCACTTCCTCTTTATCAAAGTAAATTGTGGGGGGTATAAGGCAGAGGACCAACACTCAGTGGTGTTCAGGAGCTACTTCTGGCTCTGTAGACACGAGTGAGCCCAGGTAATGCTCCGGATTTTTGGTGCTGGGGATCAAATTAAGGTCTGTCATAGAGGCCACTTACAACACAGTGACTTAGGGAAATTTTTAACCTAAAACGATAAAATACTGGTTTGCTCATAAATTATATTATACCATTTCTCCTTTGAAAAGGTTATTATGCCAGTAGTGTTGAAGAATATCACAATGCCCTAGATCCAAGAAATATGCTTGATTTAGTTTTCTAAACATTATTCATTCCCCTGCTTCTATTTTTTTATACATACCATTCCACTGCTCAAAAACCTTTAATGGATCCCCCTTAAATTTAAAATTGCATTCAAGCTCATTAGCTTTGCAATCTTAGCCTCTGCAATTTATTTTTTTAACCTCTATAATTCATATTCTCCCTGCCTAACATCTTACATCCATGACAAATGCCACCCTCAGAGCCACTTTTAAATTCCTTTCTCCAGCATGAGAAATTTAATATCATTACACCGTGGTAATATTTTTCGTCTTCGACCAACTATAGTTTGGTTGCTATTTCATCAGACCTGTGTCTGAAGGGTCTTTGCACTCCAAATATGGCCTGAGAGGTCCTTGTGCTTCATTGGGAGTGGCCCTAAAGATAACTGAGCATTGCTGGGATGGCCCTGTTGGTGTCTACAGGGCCAGTGCAGCAATACATCCTCATGCCATAGCACATAACAGTCCAACCTGGTTAGGCAAATATCACCAAAAAATAGAGCCCAAGCCCCCTGAGTATTGCTTGGAAAGCCCAACATAAACAAGTAAGATTAAAATTATACAGAGAGATAAATATTTCACCTGGCCACAAAATCTCAGTCATCATTACATTATTTTTTATTTGTTCATTTGAGAATATTTCTCCCTTTTTTACTGAAATATTATTTATAACAGCATAGAATCTCACACGTATATAGCTTAAAACCTCTCTGTGTACAGGTTTTATCACACTCACTACCAAAATTTAAGTGTAATTCCACCATCAAAAGAACTCCTTTATTCACTCTCCTGTCTGCTACTCTACAACTCCTCAGATAACCGCGATAGTTTTCATGTCTAAGATTTAGTTTTTGGATTTTTTAGTTTTGTTTTGATTTTGTTAGTTTTAGTTCTTCATAATCCATAAATGAATAAGTAAAACACTGAGTGATTGTCCTAAACCTTTTTTCTATAACAATTTTACTTTTTTGATGGCAGAATAGTATTTCATAGAGTAAACATACCACAGCTTCTTAGCCAGGCTTTGTCACTGGAATATGGTAATTCCATGTTTTGGCTATTGTAAATAATGCCACCATAACATAGAGACTCAACTATTTTTTCAAATGTTATTTTCACAGTGAAGAAAAATATGGATTTATAATTAGACAAACGAACTCAGTTTAGATAATCTCAATTTTTGTGAACAATATTCCAGTCATCAAAATCAGGAGCCTGTCAAACATATGCCTTCTTCAACCCACCAGATTTGATCAGAGGGTTGGCCTTGGCCATGTCAATGTCATGGAACTTCTTCAGACTGGTATTTATTGGTCTTAACTTGTAACATGAACACATTTACTGTTTTCTATCTTCCTCATATTTCATTGCTCAGAGGGAATAAGCTAAATAAGGATGTTACAGTGGTCAAGCTGGTTTCTCCTGTGGGTGCTATTCTGACAATATCTAGGTTATCTTTTCAGCGGGCAGAGTCTAGAATGTGGAAAAGGCGGAGGAGCCTTTTTGTTTTGTTTTATTGTAGTTGTGGGCATCTTTCACCACTGCTTTCTTAGTTTTTAAAATTTCTGCTTTGGCTTCAGCTTTGGAAGGAGCAGAAACCTCCCTCTTTGACACCTTCATAAAAAGACTGCCATTTTAATTTTTTTTAAAGAAATAAAGGCGGGGATCGGGTGGGGAGGAGGGAGATTTGGGACATTGGTGATGGGAATGTTGCACTGGTGATGGGTGGTGTTCTTTACATGACTGACCCCAAACACAATCATGTATGTAATTAAGGTGTTTAAATAAAAAAAAAAAAGAAAAGAAATAACTACATTGCAAGCAAGCCTAACAATGAGAATATATGAGGGAAAAAGAAAGCCTGTCTAGAGTATAGGTGGGGGCGGGGTGGGAAGGAGGGATATTTGGGACATTGGTGGTGGGAATGTTGCACTGGTGATGGGGGGGGGGTGTCCTCTTATATGACTGAAACCCAACCACAATCATATTTGTAACCAAGGTCTTTAAATAAAAAATCTTATTAAAAAAAAAGAAAAAATCCTAATAATACCTGCTATAGGAGTTGCACCAATTTACATTCCCATTCAGTGTACCAGGATTCATTTTCTTACTTCCAGTCTTATATATCAGTCTTATCAGAGCTTCATATTTCTAAAGAGTCCTACATAATCAAAAAAATCTTCATGTCACTTGAAGTTATGAAAATCGTTTTTTTTTTTTGTTTTGTTTTGTTTTGTTTTGTTTTCAAAAATAAAAAATGCCTGGCCCCTTGAAGAAGTCCAACTTCAAGCCTGGTTTGGTGTTAGTTAGGGGAAGGCTGAGACCCAGGCTGACAGAGCTTAACTTAGAAAATCTTATATTGCCTTCTTCCTGCCATACTGCCATCATTGCTTTCTCCTCCAGCCTTTCATTGTACCAGCTTTCTCATCTTTCTAGAGGCAAAAAAAAAAAAAAAGTGGGATAAGAGAGCTGACTTTGAACTGATTTTCTTTGGTGCAAGCTTTTATTTGGGGGGGGGGTCTTTTGTTGCTTTTTGGCATTTAAAGATGACCTTTCCTCTAACAATTTTATGGATTCTTAAAAACCTTCAAAAATTATTACTAAGACGATTTGACCAGCCTGCCTCTAGGAAAGGTAAAGTATTTAACCCTAGCTGCTTTCCCCACCCCCTTTTCTATACCCCTCTTATCTCCCCCTCCTTCTAGGCAGCAACTTTGGGAAAGATTTAAAATTACTCCAGATTGATTCAGTCTCCCCATATGGATCACATTTTATTAAAATAAAAAAGTCTACTTCCCTCAACAAACTAACAGTGTTATCATGAGGGTGGTGGTCTGCCAGTCTTTACCACTTACAACTTTAGGCAAGACTCAAAATTCAATCTCCCTATGTCCCAGAGACAGGGTGGAGTCCCTTTTAAGCCTTCTGCAAAGGTGATATCCCCTTAAAATGTCATATTTATTCCATCTTGATGCCTCAGACAAGAGTTCTAACTTAATCTTCTAATTTAGTCATTTGTATCATTTACTGAAATATAAAGTCACTACAAACCATATAGTGGGATAAATTTTTTAACATAAATATTAAAGGTCCTAAAGTGAAAGAGAGAACATATAACCTAATTCTCTTTACCTTGAAAGAAATGGGTCATGGCTTCACTGTTGAAGATGAACCTTTAAGGAGCCACATGTTTTTTTTTAATCATCTTTATTTAAGCACCGTGATTACAAATATAATTGTAGTTGTATGATTACAGTCATGTAAAGAACACCCCCCTTCACCAGTGCAGGATTCCCACCACCAATTACCCAGATCTACCTACTCCCCACCCCACCCACACCTGTATTCGAGACAGGCTTTCTTTTTTTTTTTTTTTTTTTTTTTTTTTTTTTTTTGGTTTTTGGGTCACACCTGGCGGTGCTCAGGGGTTACTCCTGGCTGTCTGCTCAGAAATAGCTCCTGGCAGGCACGGGGGACCATATGGGACACCGGGATTCGAACCAACCACCTTTGGTCCTGGATCGCCTGCTTGCAAGGCAAACGCCACTGTGCTATCTCTCCGGGCCCAAGACAGACTTTCTTTTTCCCTCATTCATTCACATTGTTATGATAGTTTTTAGTGTAGTTATTTCTCTAACTGCACTTATCATTCTATGTGGTGAGCTTCATGTCATTAGCTGCACCTACATAGGAGGATGGGGGAAAGTAAGGGTTGGGACTGAGGCAGTAAAATACTAGAAATGAGCTTTGTAGGGCAGTATCAAGGTCCCAATAAGATGGATATTATGGATATATAGAATATATGCACACAATACTATCAATATGAAAACAAAGAGAAAAACTTTCCACTGACTGTCCCAATATAAACCAGTGCTAGAACAGCCTGCCCTCCTCCCAGAGCGCATTCCCATTAGTGTAGGGAGAGATAGGGGGAAAGCCTGTTGACCCCTATAGAGTCCACCTAGACTGGTACCCAGGAAAAGACTGAAGTCCAGGGGAGAAAAACCCTATACCTGGCAAGAGCTGGTCTCCAGAATCAAAGAGGAAACCGGAAGCCAGATGTCTGCCTGCCCTCCTCCCCATGCACCTCCCCCCTGGAGTACGGAGGGAGGGGGGAACCTGAGGACCACTAAGAGTCCACCTGAACCCACTTCTGGCTATCTGAGCTGGCACCCTGGGAAGGCCTGGAGTCAGGGGAAAAAGACAAGGACGGCTGGGGGCCTGCCAAGCCTCCCAGCACTCCCCAGGCTAGGGAGAAAAGCTCTGGTATGTTCATGTTTAATGAACAAATATTCATCAAGTACTGCAATGTTCTAAGAGATAATGTGGTGCTTAGCAAAGCCAACATCTCTGTTCTCATAGAACTTGTGTTCTAGGGGCTGGAGAAATAGCATGGAGATAAGGCATTTGCTTTTCATGCAGAAGGTCATTGTTTCGAATCCCTGTATCCTATATGATCCCCCGAGCCTGCCAGGAGTGATTTCTGAGCCTGGAGTCAGGAGTAACCCCAGAGCGCTGCCGGGTATGACCCCAAAACTAAAAAAAAAAAAAAAAAAAAAAAAAAAACTTGTGTTCTAGTAGGAAGATGGAAGAATAGATTAAAAGAATAATACAGAACCCCCATAACTTGATATAAAGTGATAAATACTTATGTGACGAAAGTAAAAACAAGTCAAGGAAAAAGAAACTCATGAAACAGAAAGAAATGGACAATCTAAGCCCTCTAGCACCTGTGGCTCCCCATAAAAACAGTAAAAGAAGGGAAGGCCTGAGAGACAGGGCAGTGGGTAGTGCACTTGACTTGTACATAGTTGATGAGGTTCCATCCCCAGCACTTTATATGTTACCCAAGCCCTTCCAGGAGTGATCCCTGAGCAGAGCCAAGAGTAAGCCCTGAGCATGTCAGGAGTGCCCACCCAAAAATAAACAAATAAATAAATAAATAGAATATTTTTAAAATAAGGATAACCAGGAGCTAGTTCAGTGGTCCAAAGCACATGCCTTGCATGTACAGGGACCAAGTTTGAACCTTGTACTGCATGTGCCACTAAGCATTGATAAATATTTATGGAAACCCCCAAGCAGTGCCCCATTTAGCACCAAAGTGGACCCTAAGCACCCTCCAGAGTTTCCCTCAAAGTTCCTAGGACTCTCAGTTCTGTCTAGAAGCCCAATGTGCTATACTCATTGGGCCACAGAGCCAGGTAGTCAGTTCTGAATAACACTGCAGTCCTAGGTCGGAGCACTTAACTCACTTAACTATATTTGATTGGCCAAATATACCCAGAAATGCCCCCTTAGACCTCCTGAGCCTTGCTTGAGAGCCTGTCTCTCCAGAAACAAAGAACTGCAAGTAAATACAAAGCCAAAAAATCAAAACATAAGCCTTATTTTTCAATTTATTAAAAACTTGACAAGATATCAAATGGAAAAGGCTCTGGTGTCTGCTCAGTAACAATAAAAAATAAAAAAGAAGAAGCAACCTTATCCACAGCAGGCCAGGGCTATGTGGCTGCCCTGTGCCAGCACAGAACAAAGCACTGCAGGGGGCCAGCATGAAAAGCTCACTGCAAGGCTAGAGGACCCACCACCCAGCCCAGAGTGACCTCCCCTGGCGGAAGGCAGCACAGCCCAACTCAGGAAGCAGAAATGAGAAGCTTCAAGTTGGAATCTCTCTCTCTCTCTCTCTCTCTCTCTCTCTCTCTCTCTCTCTCTCTGTCTCTCTCTCTCTGTCTCTCTCTCTGTCTCTCTCTCTCTGTCTCTCTCTCTCTGTCTCTCTCTCTGTCTCTCTCTCTCTCTCTCTGTCTCTCTCTCTCTCTCTCTCTCTCTCCCCCCCCCTCTCTCTCTCATTGTTTTCCAGCCACCACCCTGGCAGTGCCCAGGATTTTACTCTTATCTCTGTTCTCAGTAATCACTGCTGGCAATGCTCAAGGGACCATATGTGGCACCAGGGATTTTAGATTTTCTGCACCTTTACACCACATTACCCTGACAAGGAAGCCCCAGTTAAGAGCAGTAGCAAGGACTCTGGTCTATATTTACCACAGCGCTGACTACAATAGCCAGTGAATTTTATATCAGACGTTGCAAAGGATCTATTTTTCTTTACCTTTTAAGCACAAACTCTATCTAGTCTTTATGATAAAGTTCTCTCTCAAGCTAAAATGTTCTTTATGCAAATCTAACCCCAAATCTTCCATTAAAATAGGACCAGACCATATCAGCATAATGCTTTTAATTCTTTTCTTCAAAGCAAGTTGCCAAAGCAGGTAGGAGAGGAGACACTGTTCCCGTTTCTGCAACTAATCCTGCCCCCCCCATAAAAAAAAAAAAGACAGTAGCTAGGGAAAGAAATTGTGTTCTCCAGCTTTTAAAAGAAGGAAAGGATTTCAACAAGAAAAAAGAAACAAGGTGGAAGGGAACCCTTCTGAAATTAGGGTCTCATTGCTTTTGAAAAGTAGGATTCTGCTGCCCCCTGCCTTCCACTATAAAAAACTGCCTTGGGAACAACTCAAAATCAAGAATCTCCCACACACACACACACACACACACACACACACACACACACACACACACACACACACACACACACACACATACACACAACCATAATTTAGAGCAGGGGTCTCAAACTCGCGGCCCTCCGTACAACATTTTGTGGCCCGCGGCCGGCCTTCAAATATCGCAGTATTCGCGATTATTCGCTTACCGAATAATCGCAATAAAAATCGCATTAGTAAGAAAAAAATCACATTAAACATTCGCATACCCCGAGCAGTTCCGTTCGGAGTATGCAAATGTTTGATGCGATTTTTTGCGATTTTTTTCTTACTAATGCGATTTTTTATTGCGAATATTCTGTAAGCGAAATCCCTTATGCGGCCCTGCCTCACCCTGACTTTGCCTCCTGCGGCCCCCAGGTAAATTGAGTTTGAGACCCCTGATTTAGAGGTTGCAACAACGTACTCTTGTCATCATAACTCCAAGGGTGTTCAGAGGCAGTGTCAAGCATCCTGTGGCACTAAAGAACACTGTGGTTCTGGCTTCCAGAATCTACCACCACTGCCTGAACTCTTTACAGAATAATCACCCCGACTCAGTCTTTTGTACTAAAAAGAACCCCATTCTTATCATCCAAGATATTTTTTACTTGCATATCCCAGAAGCCTTCAAACTCAACATGACCAAACTCAAATTCAGTTTTTCCTTTCCAAAGAAGCCAATAAAAGGATGTCCGTCGTTGAGAATTTAGCACATAAATTCCAGTCATCCCAGTTACAAAAACAAAACAAAAACAAAGCTAAAAACAACTTATACCAGACCTGGAATGTGATGCAGTGGTAGAGCACTTGACATAGAAGTTTCCCAAAATCATGGCTTCAGAATAATCTATGAGCACTGCTGGGTGTGACCCAAAAATGAACAACAAAATATTTTTTTGGGGGGGCCACACCTGGTAGTGTTAAGAGGCTCTGCACTCAGAAATTACTCCTGGTAGACTCAGGGGACCATATGCTGGGGATCAAATCCTGGTTGACCGCATGCAAGGCAAGGGCCCTACTTGCTGCACAATTACTTCAGCCCCATGAAAATATTTTTTAATCTTAGGCCATCTTTTTAACCTTTATATCTAATTAACTAATTGCAGATACTGCTCTCCATTTGCATTTTTCAGATCCATTTCCTCCTTTTCTAACTGGATTAAACATCACCAGGCTTCTTGCCCTTTCTCTGGAATGTTTCAAAACTGACCCTAATTGGAGTTTCTATCTTCTACCAGTTTTTCTTCATTCTAGTACATCTTATTGCTGGGAGAACTTAGCTTCCTGAAGTACTTACTGAAGTGCATTTGCCCCTTCACTATATCTCTCTTGCCATAGAATAAAACCAAGCCTTATACTCTGCCATTCAAGACACTCTCAGTGGCCACCACCCAATTATTATAGAGACAGAAACTAATGCCACAGGAAAGTGCATGCTGTTCCCTAGACAGTCCATGCTTTTCATTGCCTCTTCTAGTACTTTTATGAGTGCTGTCTCTGCTGCCTCCACTATCTCTGACTCCTTAGGTCAGAGGTCAAAATAACTTTTGCAATTTCAAGAGCTAGGTCAAATGCCACCTCTTTCACAAAACCTTTTAGGACTCTTGACTAGAGTAAATCTTTCTTTGTCTTATGTCCAAGCACCTTCCATCTGTTTCTAAGTTCAAATACACACACACACACACACACACACACACATATAAGTATATAAAGATATATATTGCATCCCTATTGTTTACAGAAATGTGCATTGTCCTGGACTACTCAGAAAGACAATAGCTCAATCTCTGACTTTGCACATATGACACATATGATATATAAATCACTGTCTAACCTCTATTCTTTCTGTGCAAAATTTTTAATTTTCCATTCTGCACTGACCACTTCATAAGTACTATTAATGATTCAATATCTCATTCATTTTATGCCTAAAGAATATCTAGCAGAGTGTACTACATATCTTTATAACAATAATCATGTGAATAAAATTAAAAATCGAGTGTGGCAAGATAACTAAACTGAGGTAAATTATTAAATATAAGAATCTAAAATAATGTTATGGATTTCTTGAATGGGGGGGGCATTGGGTCATACCCGGCAGTGCTCAAGGGTTACTCCTGGCTCTGCGCTCAGAAATTGCTCCTGGCACTCTCGGGGGACCCTAAGGGATGCCTGGAATCTAGCCGAGGTCCATCCTGGGTTGGCCACATGCAAGGCAAATGCCCTAGCACTGTGCTATTGCTCCGGCCCCACCCTGAATTTTTTTTAGTGAAGCTAGAGAGGTTTTTTTGGGGGGGAAGAAAATGACATGTGTAGGTATAGGTCTATCCTAACCCTAGTCCTAACATTAACCCTAACCCTAAAAGTGAATTCCAGCTTCACTATTTACCAGCTTTGTATACAAGGGTAAGATAAGTCTCCTATTGTAGTATCTATTCTGTTATTTCTAAACAGAGAATTAAACAAAGAGCTATAAATGAAAACTGAGAGATCTATGTAATTTTGAATTAACATTCAGAAACCACTCAGTCCCCTTCACCTCACACTGTTAGGTTTAGGGTTAGGGTTCGAATTAGGGTTAAAATGAGAGAATGTACATATTCAAGAAAAACACAGGCTTCTCAAAAATGGAAAAAGAAAGCAGAGATACAGACACAAGCAATTGAGATAAGTGTTCAAGAGAGAACATGGGCTTGAATAATAAACCAGATTCCCTAAAAAATTTTAATTGGCTTTTAGTCAAAAAAGATAGAATAGCAGATAAAGTGTTTGCCTTACACACAGCCAACCAAGGTTTGATCCCTGATACAACAGATGATTCCCTGAGCATCATCAAGAGTGATTCTTGTGCAGAGTCAGGATTAAGCCCTGAGCACGGCTAGGTGTGGCCCAAAAGCAAGCAAACAAAAATACTTCTTATATATTATAAGAGTTAAGCATACAAGGTTGGAAATCAGAACATGGAGTGAATTTCAGCTTCACTATTTACCAACTTTGTAAACAATGGTAAGGTTAGAGGGAATCAACCACTTTGAGTTCCTTTCTCATTTGGGCAAGAATTAAACAATATTATGTATGCAAAGTGTTTTAATATATTGGGGCCGGAGTGATAGCGCAGCAGTAGGGTGTTTGCCTTGCACGTGGCTGACCTCGGTTTGATCCCTGGCATCCTATATGGTCCCTAAAGCCAGGAGCGATTTCTGAGTGCATAGCCAAGAGTAACCCCTGAGTGACACCAGGTGTGGCCAAAAAAAAAAAAAAAACAAAGCAAACAAAAAATATATATATGCCATCGTACATTAGTAATCAATAAACTGAAGTTATCATTACTATTACTACTTATCACTACTGCTTTTCTTTGACTCAAAGCCTCCCAGAGCTTATTGAAAAACTTGACTCAAGTGCCTTTGCCACCTTCCACTATATACATCCAGGGTGGCCAAGTGATTCAATGGTGGCCAAATATATACAAAAAGACTGTCAGAAAATTTTCAGAACAATATTTGCTTTCAAAAGAAAAGGATGGAATGCCTTCTCTACCTTTTTCCTACCTTAGAGATACATCACTTTGAACTGCACCAACATCCTGAGATAATGAGGAAAAGTACAAACAAACCAAGATGTTAATTCAGAAAACACTGAGCTGCTAAATCAATATCTTTATCTTTTTACTTCCAGATTTCTTGTTTTGAGAAAAGGGAATCTTTCCTAAGTCAACAATCTGTTTTTGTTACTTGAAACCAATATGACTAAAATTGATTCTATCTCCTCAAGTTGTAAAGAGTAAGAGAAATCATAAAAAGAAAAATGATTTGGGGCTGGAGGAATAGCACAGCAGGTAGCACACGGCCGACCCAAATTCGATCTCCAGAGTCCTCCAGAGTCCCATATGGTCCACAAGCCTGCCAGGACTTCTGAGTGCAGAGCCAGGAGTAAACCCTGAGTGCTGCCTGATGTAGACGATAAGAAGGAGGAGAAGGATGAGGAAGAGGAGGAGGAGGAGGAGGAGAAGAAGAAGAAGAAGAAGAAGAAGAAGAAGAAGAAGAAGAAGAAGAAGAAGAAGAAGAAGAGGAGGAGGAGGAGGATAAAAGATGGAGAAGAAAGAGAAAGGAAAGAAGAAAGAAAAAAGAAAGAAGAAGGAAGGAAGAAAGAAAGAAAGAAAGAAAGAAAGAAAGAAAGAAAGAAAGAAAGAAAGAAAGAAAGAAAGACCATAAATAATGAAAAACTTAACTGTTAGAAAGTATGAATACAATTCAAAGTTCTATTGATAAATAAATGGGTAAACTGTATATAAAATGGACTTCAATGTAGTCATAAGAAAAGATGAAATCTGGAAGTTTGCTGTTAGTTGGATAAAATTAGAGGGTACCATATTTAGTCAATAAATCAGAGGGAGGACAAGTAACATATTCTTACTCATTTGTGCTATACAAACAAAACAGGTCTGGTCACAAAACTGAGATTACCAAAGCAGTTGAAAAGACAAAATGGAAGAAGGAAAAGGTGGACTTGAAGTGATGGAATGTCTTTGACACTTCAGTGGTAGTGAGGGATACTAAGTTTTTACATTATAAACAAAACCTTAATACTACTATACCAGTGCTATCTGAACAATAATTTTTTTAACTTTAATGTTTAAAGAGAAATCTTGTCCAAGGTTTCAGTATGATTACCAGATCGGTCTCCTATTGTAGTATCTATTCTTTATTTCTGAACAGAGAATTATAAAATGAAAACAGAGATCTGTGTAATTGTTTGATTTAACATTCAGAGACCAGTCAGTCCCCTCCACATCACACTGAATGTGGTATATTTCCCTGACCTCTGGCTTTACTCTTGGCAGTGCTTTGCTTCAGGCAATACATTTCACAATATAATAAAGAAAAACCCAAGATTCTAGCATGATTGGGCTTGTCTTTTTACACATCTGCTTTTCACCATGAACATGATTCAAGTAGCCAGTGATTCAAGGAGAATGAGAGGTGTTTGAAACAGAGCTAGAGTAAATCTGCATCTTGAAGTCAAATCACTGTCACCCACTCCTGGCCAAGCTGGAGGCACATGAGAAAGCAAAATAATAAAATGCAAATAGACAGATATTTCCCAGAACTTGGAGTGGATTTCATTATCAGAATGACTAAAGCAGATCATGGCATATAGGTGTGTTTGATTCCTTTTTCTTTTGAGAAGTTTTGTGCTCAGGGCTTACTTTTGGCTCTGCATTAGGAATCACACATGGTGGGCTTGGGGTACAATATGGGATGCCAGTGATTGAACCTACATTGGACTCATGCAAAACAAGTGTCCTACCCACTGCACTATCTTTCCAGCCCTAACTTTCCCTGCTTTGAGATGTCTAAAACCTTTTTCCCAACTGAAGGTGATTTGGCTTCCATGCATTTGTCAATATCTCAAGAAATGTTTGGGTGTCTTATAAAAAGGAGGGCTGTTACTGACTGCTAATAGGCAGAAAATAGGAATGCTGCTAAACAGCCTATAGTGCTGGACCATGGGAAGATTTGGTGGCAGGCATGAAGTCACAATTTCTTTTTTTGTTTGGTTTGGTTTGGTTTGGGTTTGGGGCCACAACTGATAGCACTCGGGGGTTACTCCTGGTTCTGCGCTCAGAAATCACTCCTGGTAGGCTCAAGGGACCATATATGGGGCTGGGAATCAAACCCAGATCCATCCCAGGTCAGCTGCGTGCAAAGCAAACACCCTACTGCTGTGCTGTCATTCTGGCCCTAAGTCACAATTTCTATTCACAGCATCTTCCCACCTATCTAGTACTCCAGTGAGCACAACCATGTGTTCTATACCATCATTGCAAAAACAAGAAAAAGGGGAGGGAGAAGTCTCATGGTTAAGATTTTTCACTAAAACTAAAGAGGGAAACACAGAAAAAAAAAAAAACCACAAAAATCATACACAGAATGATCTTGTCCAAAATACTGTAGTACTTTTTCTGTGTCCCTCTCTCCTTTCTCTACACATACACACAAAATTAATGCAGTTGTACTGAAGCTGAGAATCCTAATATATGAAAAGTATTTTCTCATTTTATCACATACATCTGCTTAGCCACAAGGATCTCTGTGCACTTATGGCAGCATATTAGTTATGTCAGTATTTATGGAGTGTCCAGTCTAGAATCCAAGTATTCTATTAAAATGAAAATTTGTTGTTTTCATGGGGCTTGTAGCAAAGACAGGTTACAAATAATTAAGATTTTTAAAGAGGTCAGAAAGATAATGGGGTGGATAAAGTGCTTGCCTTGAACACAGCCAATCTAAGTACAACCCCTGGTACTCCATTGGGTTGCCCAAGCCTGATCAAGAGTGATCCTTAACCACAGAGCCAGGAGTAAGCCCTGAGCACTGCAAGTGTAGCCTAAAACCAATCATGTCAACAATTTCCTTCATATTAGTAATTTCTCTAAATGTCAATAGAAGATATCATACCATAAAACAGTGCTTCTCAGTTATTTTCTGTCATGCCCCCCTAGGAAGAAGAAAACATTTTTCGTGCCCCCGCCCACAACTGTAAATAGTATCTTTATTTTAAAAAATTCTTTAACCTGCAAAAACAATATATAAAATAATTTGAGCTGATTTTTTAATCAGAGGTGATGTCTGGATTAACGGCTACAATGAGCATATTTTGCAATGCATAGCTTTTCAAAACGGGATCTGAAGCAGGACACAGCAACTCTCAGTTCAGGAGACATACAGAGACATAAACATGGGGCTTAGCTTGTTATGACAGTGTTTGCTGAGGTCAAACACGTCTCCCTTTATGGAGCCTTGAGCCCCTCCAGGGTCCTCCAGGAACCAGAACATTAATAGGCCAACCCAGGTTCACTCACCAACATCCCATTTTATCTGAGCACTACCAGGAGTGATTCCTGAGTGCAAAGGCAGGAGTAACTCTGAGCATTTCTAGGTGTAGCCAAAAAACAAGAAGAAAACTAAACAGGGCAGTGTAGCAGGATGATCAGGAAACAAAATCTAACCTATTGCTTACAGGAGAAACCATTGAACTTTCATAATAAACACAGGCTCGGGGCTTGTACATATGTGTGGATATATATGATTGTATATTTTCCCTAAGAGAAAAGAAATTAATACTTAATCATTTAATCGATTTGTATTTTTAGTATGTCATTCACTGTATAAGAAGGTGAAAAATTTAAGACAAAAAAAATCTCTAGATCCTTAGTACAGACTAGAGAAAAAACATCGGTAGCATAGTTTACTGATGAGTGGAGGAAAAAAAATCAAGAAAACCCAAAAAAGCTTCCTAAAATGGCCTGACTTAAAATGTTTTTAAAAAAAACATAGGGGCTTGAAAGATAGTCCAATAGTTCTTAAGTGGGAAGCTTGTACCTCCAAGAAGACATTTGCCAATGTCTTGGATTGTTTTTTGTCATCACAACTGAAAATATACTACAGGAATTTAACAAGTCAGGGTCACTGATTAGCATTCTACCATAAACTCCCACAGAAAGAAAGAACCCAGTCCAAAATGTCAACAATATCAAGTTCCCTGCTATCAAATGACAGAAATTTAGTAGCACATCAAAATTAAAATTGCATGTGCATTACTGAGTGTTAAGAATCACTGAATTAGTTATGTCACTGTAAGTCAGTTAAGTACAAGTAATAAAACAATTAAATTTTGTGATAACTATGAATAAAGTACTCTGAATAAAGTCTCATGATATATGTAATTCAAATGTTTATATTAATGTCATCTTATTAGCATTAGTTATCAAACCCAGAATCTTAGGTAAATATTGCTTGATTATAATTCCAAATTGAAAAGTGTCATAAATAGAAATTATGGGTACTTATCATAACTTTCAATTGCAAGGATGGAAAAGACTTTGCCCATTCCTTTTAAGATTAAGGTTGCATTACATGACTAGTCATATGTTCAGCATCCTTTAGCTGGTTACATTTGCTCCCTATAGGAAGTTTATAATTTATAAAGGGAGTTTTATGCAGAATACAAATTGGGAGTATTACACGAGTTCCTCTTGAGAACATTGAATTGTGCAAACAACATCACTTTATCTGACGTGGTAGCTTTGGATTGGTCTGTGTGTTCACCCTTGGGCTATCTGGAATTATAGATCAGGGACATCACTGTCATATGCAACTGCTGCAGAAAGCTACTGGAAGAAAAGGAGATTTATGAGTATTTTGGTTAAACTGAATCTAAGACACAGGAGGTATACAACAGAGCCTGGTGGCTCCAAATTGTAGACATTATGCAAAGAGAAAATGCAGAGTTGGGTGTCAAGGGAATCTTCTAGGAGCAATAGGACATCTTGGTAAAATCTCTAAAGAATAAATTTAACAGTTATTAAAGAACACCACCCTGTTATTGCAGGCACTGAACTTTATATCACAGGAAGAGATTCAGGGGATTTTCAGGGAAACATCTGTCATTTAACAGTGATAGTGACCTCAGTACAGACAAGAATTTCAAAACACAGTTGAGAATGGATTAACTCTTTGTGGGTAAATGAGTTTGGAGCACTAAAACGAGCAGATTGCTAATAACCTTATCACTCAGAATCTCTAGTACTGAAAGAAAAAGTGACTAGGAATAACTATAGTTTCATTCATAAGATGAGACACTCATGAATTATTTCTGCTACATCAAGTTATTAGGCCATGACTTTCACTATTAA
This sequence comes from Suncus etruscus, assembly GCF_024139225.1. Classification (NCBI taxonomy): domain Eukaryota; kingdom Metazoa; phylum Chordata; class Mammalia; order Eulipotyphla; family Soricidae; genus Suncus; species Suncus etruscus. The sequence continues at coordinate 42,956,158 of NC_064851.1, read as the reverse complement.
ACAAACCCTATAGGAAGGTTAAAATTAATTTGAAAAACTGAATTTCTCTATTAATTTCACATGAGAATTTCCCAAGCTAATATCTTATTTTCTCTTTTAGCTCTAACTTAAAATAAATGATAAAGTAGCTCTGGTAATGGTAGGAAAACTAAGATTTAAATATCAAGCATCAAGTAAGCAACCCTGGCAAGTAGCAATCTTTGTTAGAGAAGCAACAGGATTTTTCTTTACAGACCAAGTGATGATTTTTCTAAATTTAAATGTTTTCCCAAAGACAGAATTAGAAATGGTAGAGCCAGGATAGGGATTGAGAAACTGGGAAGAAAATTCTGTTGAATCCCAGAGCTAGTAAACCATGTTACACTACACTGCCATAGCTAGTTACATTTTTTCTATACACATTAGAATTAAAAGTCATCACTTGAAAGAGAAAGCATCAGTACTATAAGTAGCAGTCTTAAGATCTCCAAGAGCCGCCCATGTAGCCAACTTGATACCATGGTGTTTGTGACCCACAAATAAAATCCCAATTTAGTCTGGCTCCAAATTAATCTTCCTTAGAAGTAACCTGCTCTTCCTTTATTCCTCTTCCATCCAAGAACTGTATTGGCATCTACCTAGTTGTAAAGGAAAATGGTTTAGAAGCAGGAAGAGCAATGTCTCGCATGTTCCACGTTCCATATTCAGTCCTCAGCACTGTGACCCAAATATTGGCAGATGTAGTTCTGGTGGCTCCCAACACCACTGAACTGAGAAGTATCTGAGAAGGCACCAGCCTACTGAGCAATACCAGAGAGACTTTCAAAAGAGATTAAAAGGGCATATACATTAAACTGTATAACCATATCTTTTCTTATGTTCTAATAATATTCCACTCATTGTATACATAATTTCACAGTACTATGTATAAAACGATATTTAAAAGAAATATTCCAAAACAGCACAAAAGTGCTATTACAAGGCAAATGACTTCTAGGTATTTGTCTTACTACTTACCATTATGCCTCCTAGACTTTTTCAAGATTATTTGAAAATATTTGTATTATAAAAGTTTCATACAGCTGAGCTGGAAAGATAGTACATCGAGTAGTGAGCTTGCCTTGAATACAACCAATCCTGTTTAATCCCCGGCATCCCATATAGTTCCTAGCACCATCAGGAGTAATTTCTTTTTTAAAATTAATCTTTATTGGGCCCGGAGAGACAGCACAGCGGTGTTTGCCTTGCAAGCCGATCCAGGACCAAAGGTGGTTGGTTCGAATCCCGGTGTCCCATATGGTCCCCAGTGCCTACCAGGAGCTATTTCTGAGCAGACAGCCAGGAGTAACCCCTGAGCACCACCGGGTGTGGCCCAAAAACCAATAAATAAATAAATAAATAAATAAATAAATAAATAAATAAATAAATAAATCTTTATTTAAGCACCATGATTACAAGCATGTTTGTAGTTGGGTTTCAGTTATAGAAAAAGACACCCCTTCACCAGTGCAATATTCCCATCACCAATGCCTCCCATTCCCCTCCTCCCCACCCCCTGCCTGTATTCGAGCCAGGCATTCTATTTCTCTCAGTCACTACCATTATCATAACAGTTGTCAGTGTAGTTCTTTCTCTTACTGAACTCACCACTCTTTGTGGTATGCTTCATACCATGAGCCAGTTCTTCCAGTCCTCATCTCTATTGCCTCTGTGTACCATTACAATAGTCTTTTATTTTTCTAAAATCCCATAGATGAGTAAGACTACTCTGTCTTTCTTTCTCCTGACTTATTTCACTCAGCATAATAGTTTTGATGTCCATCCATGTATAGGAAAATTTCATGACTTCATGACATGCTGACAGCTGCTTAGTATTCCATTGTGTATCTGCACCACAGTTTCTTTAGGCAATCATCTGTTGTCAGGCATCTGGGTTGTTTCCAGAATCTGGATATTGTAAATAGTGCTGTAATGAATATAGGCATGCAGAAGGCATTTTTGTATTGTTTTAGTGTTCCTGGGGTATATCCCTAGGAGTGGTATAACTGGATCATATGGGAGCTCAATTTCCAGATGTTTTGAGGAATCTACGTATTGTTTTCCAACAATAGATGGCATTCCCACCAAGAGTGATTGAGAGTTCCTTTCTCCCCACATACCCACCAGAACTGATTGTTCTTATTCTTTGTGATGTGTGACAGAGTCTGTGGAGATGTTATGATCTTCATCTCCCTGATGATTAGTGATGTGGAGCATTTTTTCATATGTCGTTTGGCCATTTGTATTTCTTCTTTAAGGAATGGCCTGTTCATTTCTTCTCCCGATTTTTTGATGGGGTTATATATTTTTTCTTGTAATGTCAATGCACTGTATATCTTTGATACTAGCTCCTTAACTCATGGGTATTGGGTATAGTTTTTCCCATTCTGTGGGTGGCCTTTGTATTCTAGTCACTATTTCCTTTGAGATGCAGAAGCTTCTCAGCTTAATATAGTCTCAAAAATAATTTCTGAGTGAAGAGCCTAGAGTAACTCCCAAGAATCGCCATGTATGTCTTAAACCCACCTGACCCCCAAAGTAGACATGGTTAGATTCTTACTGGATAACAACAGAAATAGGTAAACAATAAATTCATTACTTTCTCAATGTGACTTCCTATTATTTTTGCATTTCTATGTAAATAATATGCACAATTCTATACAAATATGAAGGTACTATAAAATACTTTACTAATTTCAAGTGTTTCCTGTGCAATATATCTTAGGGATATTTTTTTCTTGTCAAAATATAGATCTTCCATTTTTAGGAATACCCAGATTGGGGTTCAGTTCACACCCAGCTCAGACTTATGTAGTGTGGAGAATTAACCCAGTTGGCCTTAGGTATACAAGTGCCTTATCTTCTGTCCCCAGTCCTCATTCTTCAAGACAGTTGTAAAATATTGACTACCTTATATTTAATTATTCCCTTTATCAATAAATATATTTCCAATTCCACATTTGGGGGGCGGTTGGCCACTTTATAAATGTTCCATACATTTCTTATCTTTTTACTATCAGTTTTTTACAAATGCATTTTATTCCCATCTTTTTATCATCTCTGAAGCTTATAACAGATGGCTTATAACTGATGGCTTCCTTCTATAAGTCAGGTGGTATTGTAATAAGTGCGTGTATGTTTGTGTGTATAGTAATAGACTTAAATTTAAAGACATTAAAGACTTAATGAACTACACAAAATACAGTGAAGTTTTCATAAGCAAATCAATATTTTTCTTATATTTTGCTTATGAAAAATTTCAATGTATTATTTTGTGTAGTTCATTGTCTTTAATTCACTTGAAATTTACTTTTGTGTATTGGGTGAAAATCTTTCTCCAATATGATTGTCTCCAAATAATTTTACCCATGATTTAAATAAAGATGAAAATAAATCTTCATCAGCAGTTTCCTCACTTTTTAAAATGTTTTATTTCCCCTTGGCTATTAATTTATACATGAATTTTGGAATCACCTTAAACATGTCAACAATAACATAGCAATTGATTTATTTTAGCTTACACTTTCAAAGTCAAGTTCTACTACTAAGCCACATTCTGATCCTGGGAACTGCTCTTCTGTGAGCAAATTTCTTCTCCTTCTCCTCTACACTGGAAATTAGACAATGTTTATATAGAACAGGCTTTGAAAGTGGCAATATAGAGGAAATCTCAATTTCTGACACCTGTAGGCATCACCAGGATGCACTGCTCACCTGAACTTTACTGAAAACAATTGATCCTATTTGGTGATTGGGGGTGGGGGGGTTGCACACTCAGTGATGCTATGCACACAGAAACCACTCATGCTCAGGAGACCATATGGGACACCAGGGACCAAACCTGTGTCTGTCCAGGATCAGCCAGCCACATGCAAGGTAAATGCCCTACTGCTGTGCTATCACTCAAGTCCACTTGATCTTATTTTTAACTCTCACAATCAAGACTTAATTTTAAGAAACAAAATCTAATTGAAATTTGATTTATACATTATTTTCAAAGATAACTGTCATCTAGACAATACTGAGTTATTAGAAGTGGAACCACAGAATTTATTCAGGCAGCTTATGGTCCTCCCGAAAAGACATTTTTCTACAAATGGGTTGTTTACCTTTAAATAATATTCTATTATTGCAATTATTTTTCCAAGGACAGAGCAGTGTTGTTCAGTGCTTACTTCTACTGTTGTGCTCAGGAATCTCTTCTAGTGGTGCGAAGGACACTATAACACGAAGGACCAGGGATCAAATTGGAGTCAGTTTCTTACAAGCAACTTAGCTCCTGTACCACCTTTTCCAGTTTCAGCAATTAAAGGTTTTTAAATTAATTTCTAATTGGCTAGCACTAGCCTACAAAAACTATAGATGTTTTAAGCCAAACTATTAAGACTAATCTTTTACTAGTCATTAGAATTAATCAATTCTCTTGATATACTATCATGACACTGTCTATAATATTTTCTCAGTAAATCTTACATTTGTTGTGGTTAAATGATTACTGTATAGCTGTCTTCCCATATAAAATAAATTATAAAATCAGATGCTTGTTGAAGGTTTCTCATGGGCATCCTAGACAGAGTTTAAAAGGATTTATTTCTATTGCTAGCCTAATAGGATTTAAAATCTAGAACTGCAAAATATTTTAGATGATTTGCATAATTTGTTAAGATTGCCTTTTTTCTCATAGTTTTAAAAGTTAGTGATAGATTTCCTAATGTATTATTACATTAATAAATTACTGTGCGGTTTAGATAACTTCACCTTGCTGTATAATTTCGGAATTTACTAATGATATTTGATTACACATTCCTATAACTATCTTTGATTTTTCTGGGGGCTCTGCTTAGTTCGAAAGCCAAACCAAGAGGTATTTACATTTTTATATAATTGAAATGGCTTAAACAGAAATTTCTCTTTGTAAGTTTTTATTTCCACTTAAATATAAGCAACTCAAAGTTTTCTTTTATGTCAGATAAAACCTTGCCTTCTCGGGCAACAAAGACAAATGGAAAAGTCAAGTTAAGTGAAATAAAGCACAAGACAAATCTCAAAGACCAGCCTCAGTTATATGTGAACTATAAAGCTGTAAAACAAAGACAGGGCTGCAGTATAGTGCGTAGGGTGCTTGCCTTGATAGGCCTAATTCCCAGTGCCCAATATGGTCCCCTAAGTCTGCCAGCAATGATCCCATAGAGCCAAAATCCCTGAGCACTGCCTCTGTCAACTATGGGCATCACTACTAATATCCACATCTGCCCTCTCAGCAATGCTTCCCCCCCCCAAAAAAAAAAAAAAGAAAACCGCTCTGTGAATAACAAAAAAATCTTTTGAGTCTTAGTTGCAGAACTGAGGTTCCCAGAGGAAGAAACAGGAGAAAAGTGGGTATCAAGTCCAATTAAGTGCAGAGGAGGACATACTTTTATGTATGTCTGTAGTTCTTAGTTTCATCAATATTATTTCTAGTTATATGCCTTAAGAGTGCTTATTGTTCTTTCTAATGTGGTTATAAACAACTTTTTCAATTTATTTTCCATAATTTTGTTTTATTTTGTTTTGTTTTGTTTTTGGGCCACACCCAGCATTGCTCAGGAGTAACTCCTGGCTGTCTGCTCAGAAATAGCTCCTGGCAGGCACGGGGGACCATATGGGACACCGGAATTCGAACCAACTACCTTTGGTCCTGGATTGGCTGCTTGCAAGGCAAACGCCGCTGTGCTATCTCTCCGGGCCCTATTTTCCATAATTTTAATAGAACTTTAGGATATAATCACTTAAGCCAAAAATGGTGTTTTGACCTGGAACTCCCTTAAATGCCCAATTAGTAACTTAAGAAATTGTTCTCCACCAGTCGTACCTCTTGTTCACCAGGTAGGCACATCATTTCACACAACCCTTTACACATTTCACACAATCCTTACAAGGTTTCAAAAAGATTCTTTTCTTTTTTTTTTTTTTTTCACAACAGAATCAGAAGGATCTGAAGGGAAAGGGAAAACTAACAAGCAGGTTTATATCTGAGAAGACTTCAACAGTTATACCACTGACTAAATTTACAGCTGATAGTGTAAGACTACCCCAGCTATTAATGTGAGGATTATAATAAAATAAAATTATAATCAGTTTTTCATGTGTTATTCTTTAGATCAGGGGTCCTCAAACAACGTAACTACAATGCTATCAATCTGCCATTTTACACAATACAAATTACTGGTTCTAAATGATATACCCCAAATATTATAAGAATATGATGACATCTACTTTTACAAAACATTCTGGGGGTAGGAGGGCCCAATCCAGAATTCTCAAGTACATTTTAGCATAAATTACACTTGCCTTTTTATTTTAACCCCCACCTAAGACAGAACTTTTGGTAGACAAGACTTCTGCAAAGGTGCCTAGGGTATAGTATATATGAGGGTCTTGAGTATGATATCCAACACACTCAAAACCCAAATTTCTGTATTTTCACCTCATTCTTACAAAGGTTGATATTATATATCAAAACAATAAAGGTGCAAGTTTTTATACTATAAAATGTAAGCACAATAGTACACTATAAAAAAATAAATCCTAGGGGCCCAAGTGGTAGCATAGTGGTAGGGCATTTGCCTTGCACGTGGTTGACCCAGGACGGACATGGGTTCAATCCCCGGCATCCCATATCGTCCCCCCAAACCAGGGGCGATTTCTGAGCACAAAGCCAGGAGCTGGGAGTGGCCCACCAAAAATGAGAAAACAAAAGTTACAACTAAAATTCCAAGATACACTGTCAAGTTAGTCAAATCTAAGCAACTACAGGAACTACAAATACAAATGTTTATGGAGATAGGAAGTTAAAAACTAAAAATGTTAATGTAGGGGATAGAGGCTGTGTTTGATCCCCTGTATCACATAAAGACTGAGATAATAAGAGTAGATAAGCAGATGAGGAACAGTCACCAATGCCAAATTAAATGTTATATCACCTGACATAAAAAGCAAAAAAAAAAAAAAAATATTCCAAGTAAGAAAATGATACCAAATGAGAGCCTGTCACATTGAGAGAACTACTGTTTCTATTATAACTTCATGACAAAGCTTTGAATCCAAAATTCTGCTGTCTCCAAGAAACACATTTGAATAATTCGAACAAACTCCCTCAAAACTGACTGGGGTCGATATACAAACTATTAGATAATATAGATTTCAGGCTCAAAAACATTGTAAGATGTTGGGGACTGTGACTTGTTTGAGGCCATTTTGCTGTTCTTTCTGCCATAGTCCAGCCTTTTACCTAAAGGCTACATGCAGTCTTGCTGTAAGTTTTTGAGCTAAAGAGAAAGGAATGTGCAGCTGCAGGATATAATTAACTCTAGCCCGGAGGAGAGCAACACTGTCCGGTACCGTTATCAGAAACAAGGCCCCACTCCTTAAGACCACATTCCGGAGTGAACTAGGCTGTTATCAATAAGTGTATGCTACATTGTCTGTTCAAGATCACTGAGGCAAGCACATCTTGCACCACCTCCTGATAGTCAAGCAATTAGGAATGCAGCTAGAAGGTCAGTAGAAATTTCCATAGAAACAGCACGTTCATCATAACTTGAAGGTCATCCAGCCCCCTAGCCCACTGCCCACTTCCTTATTTAGAGCATGATTTACTTTCTTTGTTTCTTGAAACCTGAAATATATCCTTGCCTTGTATGGGCCTTCGCGCCAAAAGTATGACTGACATCACCTTTGTACTGCCCCCTTCTCCTTCACTATATAAGAAGGAGCTGTAGTCAAATAAAGTTGCCTTTGAGCAGTGAGACATTGCCTTGGGTCTTTATTATTAACCTCTCTCAGATTTTTTACAGGTGTGGCCGTGCTTCTGTTCAGCTAAATAAAGGTGCGGTTGTCTGAGAAGCCTTCCCAGCTAATTCCTGCTGGCCGGGCCCCCTGGGGGGCTTCAGGACCCCGCATTTTGGCGCCCAACGTGGGGCTCGAAGACCACCGCCACACCCCGAACGACTACAGGTCGGCGAGTCCGGAGCTGTTTCATAAATCGCAGGAAATACCTCATCAGGGTAAGCGTTGAAACGAGTTAGCCTTAATCAAAAATTTAAACTGCAGTTTTTCCAGTCGTTCTGATCGCCGCCCCTGATTGGCTTTTGGGGCTTCACCCATAGGATACGCTACCATGGGTGCTTCATTGACTACTGAGCTTAAATTCATTATTGATATTCAGTCTGAGTTGAAAGCCAGACATGTAGAGGTTACCAAAAAGGATATTTGTAATTTTCTTATGTTCGTTCATAATATATGTCCTTGGTTTATTATTACCTGTCCAGAAATTGTTGCGTCCACTTGGGACAAAATAGGACAAGAAATGAGTGATTATTTTGTAAATAATGATGATCCACAGAAGGAAAAAATTATGTTCCAATATTGGAGCCTGTTAAGAGATATCATAGTAACTAAAAATGCCGGAGCCGCCAAAGACATCATCCATGCCGTTGAATCTCATGTACAACAAGTCTCCCGTGAGTGTTCCAGGACTCCCTCTCATTCTAATTCTGTCTCTCATCTCCCTTCTCCCTCTGAAAATCCTTCTCCTTGTCCTCCCTCCACCACTGATTCTTCTACCTTTGTTTCCAAAGTAACTAATGCTCTTAAAGATCTCTCTAATGCTTCTCATTTATATCCCTCCATTACTTCTGTCCATGCTTCTGCTCCACCTCAAGAACTTGATTCTCTATGCACACAGACCCCTGCAGAAGAAGCCGCTGCCTGTCACAGCTCATTAATCACACAAGCCACACAAACACTTCCTCCTCCTTATGACTGCCCTGCTCCTCCAAAATGTGCCTTTCCTGATCCCCCTAAGCCTACTACTTTAGATTCTCACCTTATTACTATTACTTCCATGATCTCCCAACTTACTAATGAATTTCATCAATCTCGTGAACAAAAACCTGCTAGCGCTGCTATTTTTCCTGCTCTCCTTCCTAATGGCGAGGACCTTCCCCCGCCTCCACCTCAGCAGCCTCATTCTAACCTACTGCCTCATTCTAACCTACCCCTCCCTCCGCCCGCTGGTCCCCGCACCCAAGAAAGGGCGCGGCGTGATCGCGAGGCACTTGCCACTGCGGACTCAGCTTCCGTAGCGGCCGATTCCAGTCAGCACGACTCATTTGAAGAAGAAGAAGACGCCCAACCTAGCAATGCCAATCCTCCGGAGGGTGAGACTCCTTTACGTTATGTTACTATTAATGAAAGAGATCTTGCTGAGCTGCTTCAAGCAGCAAAACCTTATGGGACACAAGCGTACCCTGCTATCTTACATCCTTCCTCGGGCGTCCCTGCCCTGTCGGTCGCTCCACAGCCTCCTCAAGCCTCCCCTGCTTCCTCGTCTGCCTCCTCTCACCCTATGGTCACCCGCTCACAGACTGCTGGGGGCACTCTATCCCTCAGACCACGTTCCTCTCGTGCCACGGGTGCTGTTCCACGCACTCCCTCCCGTCCCTTAGCTCCGGATTTCTCTGCGAGAGAAGCTGAGGCTACAGACAACGAAAACATCCCTGCCCTTGAGGCAGCAGATGATGCACCCGTAGCGCCCCCTGCCTCACCTGCACCCTCTCACCACCGTGGCCCTGGTTCAGTTTTTCGTGAGGATATAGAAATTCGAGATCTTGATCAGGCCTCCCTTAAGGAGCTTCGCAAAGCTGTTTTGGACTATGGCCCCCAAGCCCCTTACACGCTCTCCTGCTTAGAATCTAAAAGCTGAACTCTTTGTCTCTTGGGAAGTTAACTTTTTTTTCCGCTGCAAAGCCCTTACAAATAGGCAGGAATCCTGATCTCTAAGCTCTTATAGCTGGCCTCGCCTCTTTTCATACCTTAAAGGTACAGCACACACTTTCCAGGTCTCAGCTTGCCAACATGGCTCTTGCTGCCCTCTGTGCTTGGAAGTCGCTCCCCAGAGCCAGCATTCCAGCAGCTCCCCCACACGCGGCAACAAACTGTTGCTGCTTTCTCCCTCCCCCCCCCCCTTTTCTGACTTGAGTTCCCAACTCACCACAATTACATCCATGGTGTCTCACCTCTCTAACAAACTTGATAATGCTCTTAGCTCAAAAACCAGCGCTACCTTTCCTGTCTTTCTCCCTAATGGAAAAAGTCTTCCCCCCCCCCCGCCTGCTCAGCAGCCTCCGCAGCTACCTTCTCAAACGCCTCCCACTGATCCCCCGCACCCCAGGGGAAAAATTCTAAATGCCCAAGACGCTCAGTCCCTAACCATGGCAGATTCCCTCCTCTCACCGCTCCCCCTCTTAAAGCTATAGAAATGAAACTACTTGGCCAAATTGAAAATCTTAAACAAATCTTAAGCCTTCAAAAACAGGCTGCTTCTCTTAATTCACAAGTTTCTGCCCTTCAGGCTTTCCCCCGCCCTCCTAAATCTATAGTTGTCTGTCCTCTGCCCACTGAATTCCACAGCCAGGCCCCCCATCTTGAGAATTCAAAGGAACAAACTAATAAAAGTGAGGCTGAGTGCCATAAAACAGAAACTGCTGCAGTGCCTACAAAAAATTCTAAGGGCACAGTGAGCAGGATAATTACAAAGTATCATCTGCTAAGCCATAAAACCTTGCGATATCTACACTTTGCTGTTAAAACTTCTGAGCCTAATGTACCTTTTACTCAGTACATTTTGCTCAAACCAGTCCTCAGCCTCCTTCAGCCTCTTTCCTGCCAGCCTTGGGAAACAGCCAGCTCAGGCCCTGCCACTCCCACTTTAAGCCTTCCAATTCACCTTGAAATACCCAATCTTTGTTATTCAAAAGAAATCTGAAAAGTGGCATCTCTTGCATATTCTCAAATCAATTAATAAAACCATGATCCCCATGGTGCTTTTGCAACCCATACTCCCCTCTTCGGTTGCCATTCCCTCTAATTCCAATAAATTAGTAATTAATCTTAAAAGATTGCTTTTTTTTTCTCTATATCATTACACCCTGCGGACTGTAAATAATTTGCCTCTAGCCTTCCTGCTGTTAACTGTGCTGGCCCCTCCCCGAGTTATCAGTAAAAGACTCTGCTTCACCTTGTCAGCCCTACACTTCGTCAGATATGTGTTATTAGGTTTAGTGCATTAAGTGGTGTAAAGTAATTATTAAAACATTGAAAATTAGGAAACTTTTTAAATTCAGGTCTGTAAGAGTTAAAAAAAATTCTCTAGGGAGAAAAAGCAACAGGAAGATAAGAGCAATAAACTTTTTTTTCTCGTGCCTCTCAGAAAATTTTACAGCAAGGTCATAATTCTGTCACTTTACAGATAACAAAATATTGGTAAAAGAAAAACTTCTTTGTGTTTTAAAATCCAAACGAACACAAAAGTGTTAAATTTAAGTCTTATATTTCTATTAAAAGTTTTATTTTAATTTTTAAAGTATTTACAAAATTATGTGAAAAATAATGTGGTTAGCCTTTTAAACAATATAGTTAATTTAATGCACAGTAAACACCTAAGTATGCTTTATAGTACCCTTAGTTTTAACTTTGTGCTACAGCAATGGTTGTTCTTTATTTCTGCATTGAAAGAACTATTATTTTAAGTGCATTCAAAATATCAGCACATTATATAAATCTGTATATTTGTGTCGCAGTGAAAAAATAATATTAATGAAAACTATATTATATATAATTTTATAAGTAATATATAAAAGTAACTAAACTTTATAAGCAAATTAACTAGTATTAAATATAATTTTAGTCTTAAGTTCTAGGTGTGTAAATGTATCAGATGTCTTTAACTATATTTTATAATAATCTAAGCATTTAGTTAATTTAGTATATAATATTTTTTACAAATTATTCACATAAAGTCTTCATAGTAAAAACAGTTGTTTGTTTTTTCAAATCAGTTTTTATACCTTTAATAATCATAGTTCATGCTATTGTGTTTAATCATAAAAATTTTAACACTTTATTGCAGCTGTCTTACTGTTCTACTGCAAAACCAATTTAAAGAAAACCTATTCATTTACAGCAAATGATTTCATACTTCAGAGTGAAGACTCCTTCTACAGTGCTCATTAACCATTTTACTTAAAAAATTTTTACTGCTTATTAACCATTTTACTTAATGTTTTAAACTTCAAATTAAAATTGTTTTAAAAATGTTTTGTGTTAAATCTAAACCTTAAAATTTATTTTCAGCAAAGTTCCACTCCATCTACATTAAGTACTTCTCAAAACTAAAAAAGTTTTTCTACAAAAATTTTTTTTCTTCTCACAAACATGCTAGCTAAATATTTAAAAGCGCTTGTCAATTTTTTATAAATAAGTCTTAAATCAATCCTTTTGTCTGTTTATGTGTCTGTTGTGATGAATGAAAGTGGCCACAAGTGTAAAATGTTGTGTTTAGTGTTGTTTTGTTTTGTCTGTTTATTTGTTATCTCTACATTTTATAATGATACAATTTTTAAAGCCTTATCCATTTTTCAAATTTCAATTAATTTTTTCAACCTAGTTCAGTCTGGTCAGTTCACAAACTGGCATCTTGCAACTAAAAATCATGTGTTAAAAATTATGTATTAAGCTAGCTTTGTCCTTCTAAGAACATGGCGGAAGGTGTGGGGGATGGCAAACCCCAGATTTCTCAATGGCCATCGGGTATAACTTTTCCCTGGAGAATTTCTGGACTTTGCAGTCACCCGGCTTTCCTGCTATGTGTAAGTTCAGGCCTATAAAATATGTATTTATAGCTAAAAAATAGTATCCAGCTTTAACATAATAACTAGAAGTTTAATAAAAATCCTTTATATTGTTTAAAAAAATTTTTTATTAGCAATTGTTAATTATAAATTTTCTTTTATGCCAAAGTCTAACAAAAGTCAAATAACATTCCCGTGGTATTCAAAAATAACTAGTGTAATGTAAATTGCTAACGTTTTCTGCCTGTAAACCCAGGCCAAAGAACTAAGTAAATTCTTAATTTTTATATAAAGTAACCATTTTGCCTCCTGCCAAGCTGTTTTCTTATAAACCTCCTGCTAGCCGCCATTCCTGCAAACCTGTTTCTAACTGACTCCACCTTTGACAATGCTGAATTAGACACTCTGCCTAGCTGCCTTGGTTGCCCACCATTGCCACCAACAACCTCCATTGCAAACAAGTCACGGTCGTGGAACTTTGCTTGCTCGAACCATATATGTGCCCGCCTGTTCAACAATCAGACATTTGCAATCAAACCATTATTGTTAACAACTCTTCCATCTTCATTGAAGCCCCCAACTCCACTTATTTTGTTTGTTCCACTAGATTTTCTCCCCATATTGTTACTAAAATGTTTCTTGCTTATCATGATTGTTATGTTTTAGCTTTGTTAATGCCTAGAATAACCATCAAACCTGTTGGTCGGTTTCCACCTCAAACCTCATCCTGCAAATGGTCAATGCCTCTGCCCAGGCACTCTCTAACACCAGCTATGAACACTGTTGGATCTGCTATTCACCTGTTTTGCCGTTTTATGAAAGCATCACAACGTTTAAATCTCCTATCTACACCAATAACTCTGAACTTCTTCTCTGTAAAGTTCAGCCTCAGCGTCATTAACTCACTGTTGAGCAAGTTGTAAGCTACAAACTCTGCCTTCTGGCCCATCCTCCTCCTCTCAAGTTATTTTAAATATTATAAATGCCTCTGCTCTAGCCCTCACAGACCCATATTATGAACGCTGTTAGCTTAGCTTCTCTCCTCAACCCCTACGATACTGTTAGTTCCCTTGCTGATGTAGTTCTTCAAAATCGTCGTGCTCTATATTTTGCCCTTATGAAAGAGGGGGGAGTCTGTGTAGCCCTTAAGGAACAATGTTGTATTTTTAAAGACAAAACTGGATTAGTTAGAGACAGCGTTCAACATATTGGTGATGGTATAAAAAATTTTCAAAAACATTTCGATGAAGAACAAGGTTGGTACCGGGATTGGTTTTTCTCTTCCCCTTGGCTCCACACAATCTTGTCCACTATTTTGGGCCCTCTTATTAGCCTCATGCTGCTCTTTTCTCTTGGCCCATGGATTTTCCGCAAAATCACTGCCTTTATTAAGAATCAGGTAAATGAAACAGCAAAAACCTCTATTCAGGTCAACTACCAGCGTCTAACCCTGCGTGACTCCTGTGAAAACTTGGCTTTAGTCACCAAGCCGCCTTTCCAGCCACTAAGTTTCCAGGAGATAGAGCGCATAGCTAACAGACGGAGTTCACTCCGTCACTTGTGCTCTTGGCTGTGGAGATACCTACGACGGGATTAGCAAGGTCCCAGTTAGGGCACGGCCCAAAAAGGCTACAACGCATAATTCGGATCTCTGCGCGCACCCACGGCGTCTGTAGCCACCTTTTAAATGCGGCTTTGGCCGTGTCCGACCTGGTCAAACCTTGTAGCCTAAGACACGGTTCTTCCACCCGTTCACGACTTTCCTTCTTTTATTAGAAGAGAAAGGGGGAGATGTTGGGGACTGTGACTTGTTTGAGGCCATTTTGCTGTTCTTTCTGCCATAGTCCAGCCTTTTACCTAAAGGCTACATGCAGTCTTGCTGTAAGTTTTTGAGCTAAAGAGAAAGGAATGTGCAGCTGCAGGATATAATTAACTCTAGCCCGGAGGAGAGCAACACTGTCCGGTACCGTTATCAGAAACAAGGCCCCACTCCTTAAGACCACATTCCGGAGTGAACTAGGCTGTTATCAATAAGTGTATGCTACATTGTCTGTTCAAGATCACTGAGGCAAGCACATCTTGCACCACCTCCTGATAGTCAAGCAATTAGGAATGCAGCTAGAAGGTCAGTAGAAATTTCCATAGAAACAGCACGTTCATCATAACTTGAAGGTCATCCAGCCCCCTAGCCCACTGCCCACTTCCTTATTTAGAGCATGATTTACTTTCTTTGTTTCTTGAAACCTGAAATATATCCTTGCCTTGTATGGGCCTTCGCGCCAAAAGTATGACTGACATCACCTTTGTACTGCCCCCTTCTCCTTCACTATATAAGAAGGAGCTGTAGTCAAATAAAGTTGCCTTTGAGCAGTGAGACATTGCCTTGGGTCTTTATTATTAACCTCTCTCAGATTTTTTACAGGTGTGGCCGTGCTTCTGTTCAGCTAAATAAAGGTGCGGTTGTCTGAGAAGCCTTCCCAGCTAATTCCTGCTGGCCGGGCCCCCTGGGGGGCTTCAGGACCCCGCAGTAAGAGACAAAGGGTCACTTCTTAATAATCAAGGGATTATCAAAGGATAATCAGTCTCAATATCTATCTCCCTCCCTATCTATCAATATCTAAATATCTAGAAAGCTACAGATAGACATGAGATCACACTCCTAAGCATATATGCTTCCAATACTTAAACTGTTAACAGACTTCAAGAAACTTATCAATAGAAACATAAAAGCAGTTAGAGCCTTCAACATCACTCTGCCAAGCTCTTGACAGACCATCCAGGCTAAAACTCAGTAAGGAAATACTAGCTTTGAAGGAAGGAAGAAATGATAGAGAGGGGCTAGTAAATGTAGTTTTCCATTCCCCAAATCCAATTACACATTCTTCTCCAATATGCACGTGACATTCTCTAAGACAGACCATATGCTGGAAAACAAAACATACCTCCATAAAATCGAAGACAGACTTGTATTATCATCTCAGAGCATGATGCACTGAAAACAAAGTTAACCTTAAACAGAAACAGTAAATAAATCTTAACACCTCAAACTTAAATAGCTCACTACTGCCCAAACAGTAGGTCAAAAAGAAATCAAAAGATTCCTAGAAATTAATGAGAATGAGGACACAAGCTACCAGAACCTGTGGGACACAGCAAAAACAGTGTTAAAAGTAAAGTTTATATAGTTCTACAAGCATTCATCAGGAAGGCAGATAGGTGTCATAAATAACTTGACTACAGAGCTGGATATATTGCAAAATGATCAATAACAGCAAGCCAGAGCAGGCAGGAAAAAATAATTAAACAGCAGAAGTCAAATAATTGGAATCCAAAAAACAAACCAAAATATCAAAGAAACAAAAGATGATTTTTTTTTTTCAGTTTTTGGGCCACACCTGGTGATGCTCAACGGTTTCTTTGGCCATGCACTCAGAAATCACTCCTGGCTTGGGGGACCATATGGGATGCTGGAGGATTGAACTGCGGTCTATCCTAGGTTAGCATGTGCAAGGGCACATGCCCTCCTGCTTACGCCACCACTCCAGCCCCAAAAGCTAATTCTTTGAAAAAATAAACAAGATCAATAAACCATAAGCATGATTCAGAAAAATGAAAACCCTAATAAACTAAATCAAGAAAGAAAGAGAGCACATTACAACAGATACTACAGAATCTCAAAGAATCAACAGAGAGATTAGTTTGAGAATCTATATACCATGAAATGAGAGAACCTAGAATAAATGGATGACTTCTTGAATTCCTTGAAACTTCCAAGAACTCCTAGGGCTGAACCAAGATGTGAAATACCTGAACAAACCTATCACTGTCAAGGAAATTGAAATGGTAATTTAGTTTTCAAAAAGAAATTGAAATGGCAATCAAAGACTTAGTAAAGCCCAGACCCAGATTCAATGGTGAACTCTTTCAAACATTTAAAGAAGACCTACTGCCAATCCTTTTCAGGCTTTTCCAGGAAATTGTAGAAACAGAAACACTCCCAGTTTCTATGAAGTTAACATAACTCTGATACCAAAAGCAGACAGAAAAATCAAAGAGAGAATTATAAGCCAGTATCTTTGATGAAAACAGATTCAAAGATCCTTAAAACATAAAAAAAGCATCATACTCCAAGACCAAGTAGAATTCGTTTCAGGGATGCAAAGATATTTTTAACATATACATCAATCAACAGAATACACTATTATCAATAAAAGAAAAAATAAAAATCATGATCATATCATTAGATGCCGCAAAGTATTTGACAAGATTCAGAACCCAGTCAAGCACATAACTTGTGGTAAATACCATCAAAGCCATTTATCACAAGCCAACAGCAAACATAAATAAAACTAAAAGCCTTTCCTTTAAGACCAGGCACAAGAATAAGTTGATGACTCTCATCAATTCCATTCACTGTAATACTGGAAGTACCTGCCATAGCAATTAAGCAAGAAAAAGGTATCAAGAGCATCCTTGGAAAGGAAAAAGTTCTCACTACTTGAGGTTGACTTACTGTACAGTACTTAGAAAATCCTAAAGACTATACCAAAAGCTTCTAGAAACAATAGATCTGTATAGTAAAGTGGCCAGTTGCAAAAGAAATGTAAGTCAATGGCTTTTCTACGTAAAAATAATGAAAGAGAAAGTAATTTTAAAAATACCATTCAGTTGTTCCTCAGAAAAATCAATTACTCAGAATCAACCTAAGAAGTAAACTACAAAACACTACTTCAAGAAATGAAAGAAGACACAGAAAATGGAAATACATTCCCTGCTCATAAACTAGGAAGAGTAACATAATTAAAATGGCAATACTCCTCAAAATATTGTATAGATCCAATGTAATCCCTTAAGGATGCCCATGACATTTTTCAAAAGAATAAATCAAACATTCAAAATTCATACAGAATAAGCCCCTTGAATATCTAAGTAATCCTGGGTTGGGGGGGAGGCACCACTTTCCCCAATTTCAAACTGTAATTAAGAACAGAATGGTACTGGATAAAGACAATCAGAGCAATGGAACAGAACTTGAATAACCTGAGCCCCTCAGGCATAAGAAGTTAATCTTCATTAAGGAGTAATATGAAACAAAACAAGGAAAACTTGTTCAAGAGATAATGGGAAAACTGGTCAGCTATATGCCAAAAAAATGAACTCAGACCTCTTTCAAATACCACACGCAAAAGTCACATCAAAATATATTAAAGGCCTTGACATCAGACTTGAATACATAAAGTACATAAAGGAAAACCTGGAATTTCCATGAATGGAAGCTGAAGACATAGATGAAAGGCCACTGACCAAACAAGTGGAAGCAAAGATTAACAGGACTACAATAAACAAAGAAGCTCCTGCACCTCAAAAAATATGACCAAAATACAGAATGCCGACAGATTGGGAGAAATTACTTACCCAAAACTCATCAAATAGAGTTAATATTAAAGATATATAAGGCACCGTACTTTACATTAGTAAAATATCCAATCCCAACAAAAATTAGGGAGATAACAGAAGCTTACTCAAAGAAATACAAATGCCCCAACAGTACATGAAAAACTGCTCCATGTCGCTAATCATCAGAGACAAGGAGATAGCATCTAGCACCACAAAAACATCAAAAAGAAAATCCAGCAATGGCCCAGATGCAGGAAGAAACTATTGGTCCACCTTTTGTGAAACAATATGGACATTCCTCAAAAAACTAGAAATTGAGATTCCATTCGACCCAGCAATACCACTGAGAACGTAACTTAGAGGACCCCCGCAAAAAAAAAAAAAACATAATACAGAAAAGATATGTGCCCTCTTATATTCACTACAGCACAATTCACAATAGCCAGAACATGGAAGCAAACCAAGTGCTGAGAACAGGTAAGTGGATAAACTGGTACATCTATACCATGAAATTCTCCAACTAGAAAATGAAGACATGCTTATACATGAATCGACAAAGTGTACAATGTTGAATGAAAGGAGTTAAAGGGAGAACAGATATAGAATGACCACATTAATTTATGGAATATAAACGACTACAGAAACTGGTGCAATATTATAGCAAATAGGGCACTTGACTTGCACATGGTCAACCTGGGTTTGATCCCCAGCATCTCATACGGTCTTCTATACCCCACCAGGAGTGATTCCAGAGCTCTATGCAGCCCTGAGTAGCATGGTCAGGTGTGACCCTCACCAAAAACATTTTATTTGTTTTGGGTCACACCCAGCAGCACTCAGGGGTTACTTCTGGCTCTCCGTCCAGAAATCACTCCTGGCAGGCTCAGGGGATCATATGGGATGTCGGAATTCGAACCACCATCCTGCATGCAAAGCAAGATATCCGTGCTATCTCTACGGCCCCACCAAAAAATTAAAAAAAAAAACCAAACAAACTATGGGAACGATACCCAAATAGAAAATAAGGCCAGGAGGACCGGTTCACAGTAGGATGTTGCAGCAAAAGGTTGTCAAGGAGCATGGAGGGAGGAGAGTGTAATTAAGACAGATCATTAATATAGTTGCAAATGATCACTCTGGACAGGAACTGAGTACCAAAAGGTTTAAGTAGTATGTGTAACTTTTTAGTATTGAATACCATAATGCCTAAATGAGGGCCTCCCCCCACAATACTGTGGACAGTATTGGTGGCAGAAAATGTAAAAGGGTGAGGGAGAAATTTACATAGGAACACTATATGACTGAAAATAAATCAGTGATTCAATTTTAAAGGTTTTTATTAATTCATGGAAGGGAGTATTAGATAACCTAATTCTCCTTGATCAACAAGGGTGGGTATGGTAGCAGCTTTATAATTCACTGTGGTTTGTTACAGGTCATCCTAATGTCTATAAAGGCTATAATCATGAAGAATCCTACTTATGCTAATTAATGAAAAACTACCACCTTGATATGAGAACTGTATAAACTTAAGAGTGTTAATATTCTCACATGTGTTCACTGATAGCACTACCAGAATGACCTTGGATAAATATCTGAGCCAGTGTTTGTCCTGCACACATCTAGCCTGGGTTCAATCATTGGCACCCATATGGTTCCAGGATTCCGGAGTACCATGAGGGGCAGCACACACACACACACACACACACACACACACACACACACACACACACACACACACACACACACACACAAAAGGTTCCAGGATTCCGGAGTACCATGAGGGGCAGCACACACACACAAACCACACAACCTACAGCAAATAAATTTAATAAACTTGGAGTAGCAGCCATACATCCTTTATTTTTATAAAAACTTCAGGATATCTCCTATCATGCTTCCTCAGAAGAACCTCTCCTGGGGCCAGAGCCATTTAGTACAGCACTTGTGTACTTACCTTGCACAGGGCTGTCCTAGGTTCAATTCTCAGCATCATATATGGGCCCCTAAGAATCAACAGAAATGATCTGAGTGCAGAGCCAAGAGTAGGCTCTGAGCACACCTGGGTGTGACTCAAAAAACACACACAAAATAAAGAGCTCCTCCAAACATTCATGACTTAAAAGATGAAAAGTAAAGTTGAGGACCCGGAGCAATGGCACAAGTGGTGCCTTGTGCACGCTAGCTAGGACAGACCGCAGTTCGATCCCCTGGTGTTCCATATGGTCCCCCCCAAGCCAGGAGCGATTTCTGAGTGCACAGTCAGGAGTAACCTCTGAATGTCACTGAGTGTGGCTGAACCGCCCCCAAAAGTAAAGATGATGGCTATGCTGGCTTTTACTTACAGTGAGTAAAAGGTCTGAAAGGAAGAGGTCCATAAAAATAGGGGATCATGATGGCTGTTATAGAAAAATGGCATAATAAAAAATTCAACGGCTAGAATAGACTTGACTGTTACATGAAATTTAGATTTCACCCTTACATACAGGAAACAACTAAAATTATTTAAATTATATTTTTAAATTATTTTACTTATATATGGAAAGCAATCTATTTGCTAATAGAGCAAAAGTATTTAACAAACTAACGCTTCTACTGTACAAAAATAGATGGTAGTGATTTGATCTGGGTTGATAACAGAGGTAGAAAGTAAGCAGTTAAGTTTTGGAGTTAGAAAATAGACTTAAAAACTATTAAGTCGGGGCTGGTGAGGTGGCACTAGAGGTAAGTTGTCTGCCTTGCAAGCGCTAGCCAAGGAAGGACCGCGGTTAGACCCCCAGCTTCCCATATGGTCCCCCCAAGCCAGGGGCAATTTCTGAGCGCTTAGCCAGGAGTAAATCCTGAGCATCAAATGGGTGTGGCCCAAAAAAACAAAAAACAAACAAACAAACAAAAACCTATTAAGTTGGAGGTGATAAAAAGAGAATGAATGAGTCTCCAGTAACCTGGCTTACACTGTTCAGGTTGCAAATAAGTTTCTTTGGTTATCAGCACTGTACATGTTTAATAAAGGAAACAAGTATTATTAACAGAAGTTTAAAAGTTATTGAAGGTCTTACATAAATTCTTATTACAAAAGTTATTGAAAAATATAAATGCTAGGATCACAAAAATTAATTTACCTACAAACTAAATTGGCTAGCTACAAATGATCAAATAGAATATACATATATTTGCATTTCTAAATTAAACACAATAATAAAATACATTTTAATACCTTGCAAATAAACTACTCTAAATAAAGGTTTCTTACAAATTTCCCACAAGTTATCACTAATGATTTTTTCCTTATCTAATCTATAAAACATTTGTTTCGAAGCTGCTGAACAGTATCGGACTGAATCCTTTCCAAATTTCACATCTCAATTTACTAGACATTCCTTTAAAAAAAAAAAAAAACTTTTCATGACAAAAAAGTCCACCAATTCTAAACCTAAAGCATCTTTTTTTTTCTTTACAATTGCCATTCCACAAATAAGAAAGTTAAACAAGTCCTAAAATTTACACTCCTGAGCAGAGGCTTTCTGGAGCCTGTTAAATAGTTTCATTACAATACAAATATCCCCATCTTCAACTAACTCCCTCTTATTTTACTCCAAATTCTAACAATTAGATAAATGCCTTTGATTTTTCACAGCTAATAAAGAACATTGAATGTAAAATAAGCCCTTAATGAACCAAAATCTCATTGCATGCAAATAAAATTACCTGTGAACGTCTACAATACTCGTACATCCATCCACGCAATGTCTCAAATATTTAATGTTACCATATACGTAACCAGTTGATGTCTCAAAATTCTGAGAAGATATTTTCATTGAAAAAGTACCCCCCCTCTTAAAAAGAGGCTAGAGAATCAAGATCTGATTAAGAGCACTGCTTTTCAGTGACCTAGGTGGTTTTATCCATCATCTCATCTTTTCTTTTTGAATATGTAAGCCTATAAGCCACAAAAAATTTCAAAAAGGCGAGATATATGAGATAATTTTTTTTAAATGAGTGGTCTTCAACCAAAAACAGACAAAAAAAAAAAAAACCCTAATACAACTGTGAGAGATTATGTTCAAATGTATCTTAAAGATTTCAAGATCTGACATAGAGAAAAGGAATGAATTAAAACAAGTAAAAACAGGTCAGTTATATACAGACCTCCATTTGAACTGTTAAAAATCTAATCATAGCTTTTAAAAATATGAGATAATTTTTCTTTAATTCAAGCCTTCCCAATCATCTTGAAATACTTGTGAGATGCATTCAGGCATTAAGGCAGATCCTGATTTTAAATCTTATTTAACTGATGAATTGTGATTTACAATTGCTTATCCAGGGAGAAAAAATTTTTCTGTAAAAAACATTTTATTGCTACAAAGGGGAACATGGTCACAAAAAGCCTTTAAGCGTATCTTAACGCAATTACTATTCAATGTCCAAGGCAGTAAAAAAATACACAGAGCACAAAATACTTGCCCAATTTATCTCGTCTAGGGTAAGTACTCAGAACATTAATGCACACTTGTATACTCCACTCCCAAGAGCAGCATTTAAGTTCAAGTTCAAATGATTCGAATAAGTATACTAACAATACACATCTATTATCCTTAATACCAATCAAGTAATAAAAATTAAGCTTAAAAATTATACAAACAATTTTCTGGATCTAAGTTTGGTACCTGTAAAACTAAAAACTAAAATAGTCTTACCTCATTTTATTAAACAAATGCCAAACATTTAGAAATTATAGAAAACAAATTTTAATGTGTGGAATGCATGCAACATGGGTGTTTAAACTATTAAATTCTTACTATTTTCAACATTAGACAGAAATTTAAAGCTTCTTTTAAATCTAGTAATTTAATTTTCTTCAGGTTGATCAAGGGTGCTAACAGGTTCTTCCTCTGCTGCTGCTTCCTCCACTTCCTTGACCTCCTCCAATCCCTCATCTCCTCCTCCTGCTGCAGCTTCATCCCCTACATTTTCGGTGTCCCCTCCCCCTTCCTGTGTGTCTGCCACTTCTTCAGCTCCACTTTCTCCCCTTTCTTCTGCTTCCTCCACTTCCTCTGCTTCTCCCACTTCCTCTTCATCATCTTCTTCAATAGCTTCATCAATCTTTTCTTCCTCTTCTTCATCTCCTTCTATTTGCTGATCTTGAGAATGATCTTGAATTTCAAAAGGATTTTCACCCTGAAATAGAAGAGGCATACCCATTTTTCTATCACCAAAAGTTTATTTGCTATACCACTAAAAAATATTTTTGAGCACATATGCTCCCTGCATCCATGTGTTGGTGTTAGTCATGTGTTGCCCACCCACACAGGTGACTGAGTATGTGTAGCCTACATATCCTCTTCTTAAGATGTGTTTTCACTTTCATGTTGGGTTGTGGACTAGAGTAGAGCTCTCTCCAAACCTGTGTAGTTGTCCACATTCTCTCTTGAGCATGTTACTCCTTCCTTGTCTTAGCCTATCCTCTCCCCTTCCTCAGTACCTTTAAATAAAACCTATTTTTCTTTATAAATACATTAATTTTTTGATTGGGAAATAACTCACTGAGCAGAAACTTGGACATTTTGCAAAATCCCTTCTAGGCCCCATATTTTAGATTTTCCCAGTGACAGAATGCGTGCCTTTTAATATATTCTTTGTCTAGTAAAAACTGTGGAAACCTGGTTGCTATCCAACTTAGGTTAAAAGGAGTCAAGTATATCTAATATAGGAGAAAAATACTAAACAGTTCAGAGTTACTAACACATCAAAATATATCACTTCATGTCATTTTTTATTTTAAATCATTTAATAAAATTGATAACAGGGCTATGTAACAGAGGCTAGGGTATTTTCCTTGCACAGGGCTGACCCGCTTCAATCCCTAGCATCCCATATGGTCTTAAAAGTCTGCCAGGAATAATCCAAGTGCCATCAGCTGTGGCCCAAATCCCCCCAAAAATAAAAATAAAATTGACAATTACAATCTATCCAATTCCTGTATAAATCTAAAATTAACCAGAAGCAAATAACAAATGAAAGAGCAATGATTTACTGTTTCCTCTCTGTAGAAATTCAACAATGAGAAAAAAGGTGGAGTGGGGGTGTGACAGTCATACCAAGGCATGTAGGTAGGGCATTTGCCTTGAATGTGACTGATATGGGTTCGATTTCCAGCATTCCATATGATCCCCTGAGCCTGCCAGGAGTGATTTGTGAGTGCAGAGCTAGGAGTAACCTCTGAGCACTGCCAGGTGTGGGCCCCCCAAAAACACAGAAAAAGAAAAAAATGTCACCAGAGAGTAATTCAAAGCTCTAATGTGCACAGTTTACATTCAAAAAGTCAGGTATGATGCCCTGTACTTGGTAGATCCTAATACCACTGACAACCTCAATCTCACTCTCGCTTCTCCCTCCCTCCCTCCTTCCCTCCTTCCTCTCTCTCTCTCAAGTCTTCCAACCTCTGCCCTCACCACCTAGCCTGGAACAGCCCAAAAGCACTAACACAGGTAGCTGCCCCAAAAGGGGGAAAAGAGACTTTTACCAACATACAAGATATAAGGTGAAATTCCTGTAATACTGTATTGTATTTAATATCACAAAGAATTGCTATTTATAATAAATCTGTTACATACTACAATGTAACTTTTTAAATGCTTACTGTGAAATCTTACCTTAATAAAACGTTCATATCGTGCCTTCACTATTGGATTATTTAAAATGCTCGTTGCAGTCAAGACACTCTCTCTTTTTATTTGTTCCTTGTAAGTCTATGCAAAAACATAAAAATATTGAAAACCATACCAAACATTTAATACTTTCATAATATTCTTAAATGAATTATCAAAATCTAGATTTAAATAATTTACTTTCTAGCAAATTAAGCATATACTACAGTTACTGTGGCCACATCAAAATCATTTCTTAAAACCATGACAATTATAAATTGATTAAACCAATTAAAATAGAAGCAGAAATATGCTAACCAAGAACAGCAATTTCTCTAGAATTTTTTTTTTTTTTTTGGCTACACCCCGCGGCTTTTAGGACTTACTCCTGGCTCTGTGCTCAGAAATTGCTCCTGGCAGGTTCGAGGACCATGAGATGTCGGAAATTGAACCCAGGTCAGCCACGTGCAAGGCAAACACCTACCCTATACTGCTATAGCTCCTGGCTCTCTTGAATTCTTAATAAATTCTACCAAGAATATAGTATTTGTAGGGAGATGTGTAGCCATGGATGATGATAGGAACAAGAGTGATGGCAGCTGACAATGGTGGTGCAACTGGTGTTAAAATATTATATGCCAAAACTCAACTATCAGTAACTTACTAAATGTTAACATGCTTTTGTAAACACTTTTATATTCACATGAGAACAAAAGGAAAAACCTAACCCTAAACCACAAGTAGGGAAATGTGAAACAATGGTCAAAGAACTGATAAGTAATTCAGCAACTTGACAAATGAGGCTTACTTGTTTCCCTTTAATATGATCAGGAGATTTTAAATGTTGCTGAACTGAACTATGTAAAGCAGGGATATACACACTGCAAGCACTGCAGTGAACAGTCTCTACTTTCATCATGTGATCATCTGCAGTAACACCTACAAAAGAAATACAATTATTAGTAAGGACAATAATTCCTATATTCTTCTATTATACCATTTCCTTTCCATAAATACATTCTTCCAAAATAAAGTGTAGATTTTTGTTTGTCTATCACATTTTACAAATCTATATACATTGATTAAATTATAAAGAATAAAATTAGGGGCCGGAGAAGTGGCGCTAGAGGTAAGGTGCCTGCCTTGTAAGCACTAGCCAAGGAAGGACTGTGGTTCAATGCGGTTCGATCCCCCGGCGTCCCATATGGTCCCCCCAAGCCAGGAACAATTTCTGAGCGCTTAGCCAGGAGTAACCCCTGAGCATCAAATGGGTGTGGCCCAAAAACCAAAAAAAAATAAATAAATAAAATTATAAGGTATATTACATATATTTATTGGTCATATTAATAATGTCTGAGGCCTCTAGGGAGATCCCCAAATGATACTTAGAGAAATGTTGGTTTTGTAGTAAAACAAAAAAGTTAAATAATATAAATGTGGGTGAATAGAAAATGGTAATCCAAGGATATATAGGTGAATAAAGGCCTGGGAACATAGACCTAGTAGGCTGAAGAGATAGTACCAGGATTAAAGCACTTGCCTTACATATAGTCAACTCCAGCCCTGAGTCAATCTCCAATACCACATATGGTTCCCCAAGAACCACAAGGAGCGACCCTGAGCAATTAGGAATAAACAATCCTGAGCACCATCAGGTATGACCAAATAAATACACATATATGCACACACAGCAAGTGGGAGAAAATTGTACTTTTCGGGAATTTCAAGTATTTCAGTATGGATAGGAACCAGAAGGAAAATGAGAGTAAGTGAAAAAGAGTATATGAATCACGGAGATCTTTACCAAGGCAAGGAATCTGAATTTTAACTTGGAGATAACAGGCAAGTCATTGAAAACTCTTCAAGTAAAGAAAACAGAATGGGATTAAACGTAAGACAAACTAGAAAGACTTTTGAGAGTCAACTTAATGGAATACATATACATACTGATTTTTAATGGTGCATATGTGAAATATACACAATGCTATTTTAGTTAAATAAAAAGTACAAAAATAGGAACATGTAACTATAAAAAACCAAAGATCTAAAGAAATATCTATATTTCAGTGGACTCCCGATTGCCAAACCTAAAATGTAAACAATCCATGCCTAAAGTGTATAGAGACCCTCTTATACATTATGCCCCTTCCCGTTTCAGAAATCCTAATATCCTTTCATCCCCAATCCTGATCTAAAATCTCTCCTTATTTAACCCTCTTTACCCTCAACAGTTCTTAATTCATTAGGTACCAAGACAGACCTCCTGCCCCAATAAGCCACCACCCAGGTCCCAAAACGAAAGGACACCCCCTCAGTCTCACATCTCATGTACCAGCAAGAAACTACAACCAACACTACTGATGACTCACACTCTGTGGCCCTCCTTCTCACCTTCCCAAATGTGGACTGTTACATGCTACCAATTCAGCCCCAGAAGGACCCCCAGCACAAGGACACTACCTGATTCCTTATGGTCGCAAATCATTTCTCAAACTCAACAAAACCACGGTGCGTGATGAAAATGTGCCCTGGATTTCACCCCTCACAAGAATATCTCAAAAGATTCAATGAGGAGGCCTATATGTTCTTTATATATTTAATACCTCTATAACAAAATCACCTAGTCTGTTTATTCACAAATGTTAGAGCCTCTTAAATAATTTTTAATTCCTTTCTAAACTTACTTTTAGTTATTTCTTCTAATATATATATTCCCCTTTCCCCTCTTTGACTTCACCTGTACAAAAACCTACAAGAAAAAGTCCTGCCTGGGATTAAAGCTCAGGTCAAAACCAGGGCACAGAGATTGTGTAGCCTGACATTCTTATCCCCAAATGCACCATTTGCTGGCACCATTTTTTTCAAAGGCGTACTAAAAAAGGGGAAATTTTAAATATAGAAACAAGCTCTTATCTGCTAGGGATAAGAATCCCTACATTTTATAATACAGGGGTACCTCCAACTTTGAGCATTTGTCATGTGGACCCAACTTAGACTCCATGTAATTGGACAGCGATTGTCCAATCCAGAACCCCAGATCAGACATGGAACCGACACAGGTCCCAGCAGCAGCACCAGGAACCAAACTTTTCCCTGGGAAATTCCTAATACCGCTATGGCACCAACTTGCACCAGTTTTGATATGACATCCTGATATGAGGAAACGGCAACAACTTGATCTGAGAGGGTTGCCCTATATCTCATCACCTGATGATATGATGAAATCAAAAGACATGTCATCCATTGCTCTATGAAAAATCAAAGTCGCTAACTACAGAAGACTGACTTTGACAAACAAGGACTGGGCACAACCTATCAAGGGGCTAATGAGAAAGATCCTAGCTTAGACCTCAGCCTAGAATTCGTACAAAAACCAAGATCTCTAATTCCAAAGGTCTGACTTTGACAACTGCAGCTGAGCAGAACTTCTGGAATCATACTGAAAGACTATCCTAGGCTTTGTCCTAGAATCTGAGCAAAAACCAAGACCACTAAATACAGAAGACTGATTACAACAACAGTGATGGAACAGAACTTCTAGAACAGTAAAGAAAAACTCTCTCCTAGCTATGACCTACGCAAATACCAAGATCTCTAGCTAAAGAGACCTGATGTTATCATTCACCATTGAGCAAAAAATTTCCTGGCACCATATAAAGACCTTGGGGTATGAAAATTAACATGTATATGAAGCCTATAGTTGTTCTCATGGCTTCAAGGGCAGAGAAACCCTTTATCTCTTAAGCCAAGGAAATTCCCTTTCTAATTTCCCCAATACTTACTGTGCCTTTGCAAAAAAAAAAAAAAAAAAGAAGAAGAAACACAAGCCTTTTTAAGTAGTTGCTGGTTTGAGGGGTTTTTGTTTTGTTTTGTTTTTGGGTTTCCTGACTGTTTGATGTTGTTTGGTCATTTTTTTGTTGTGTTGTTTTGTAGTTGCTAGTTTTGGTTTTTTGTCTGTTCATTTTTTATATTTTTATTGCTACTGCTTTGTTTTAAGTTTTTGTTTTATTTTGTTACCTTTTTCTTCTTTTTTCCCTTTCTTCTAAATTGATGCTTCTAACACCTAGACGAACTCTTCCTAGTTTGTTTTTTTACCCTTTTATTTTCTTGTATTTCCAAACAGAACATTACTGAAATCATCTTGTTCAGCCTCATAATTTGACGGGGGGAAATTGATGATACCAGGACCAAACAGTCATATGAACATTTAGTGGAAATAAAAAAATGATCAGACATGAACACCAAACTCAAAGTCAACGACAAGTGAATCGATACCCAATCTACAACAAGCTGAACTAATGGGGACCTAGTTATACTAACATTACGTGGGTAAAGGGAGATATGGAATGCATGCTGGGAACAAGAGTGGAAGGAGGACAACACTGGTGGTGGGAATGTCCCTCATTCACTGTCACTATGTGCCTTACTGTGAAAGATTTGTAATTCACTTTGGCCACAATAAAAATTAAAATAAAAAAAAAGAAATGTCTATATTTATTGAAAAGATAAGGAATCAGACTTCGTAGGTGTTTTTAAAACAGATCTGACAGGATACAATGAAAAAAATAAAATACTTAGGGGACTAGAAAAAAACCTCAAAAGACAGACATAGCATTCCAGAAACCCAAGTCTGATTTTCTGTACCACTTGACTCCCTACTCACAGCCAGAATAAGGCCCAATTAAGTTAAAGTGTAGCTCCGAGCACCAGTGTGTGGCCAAAAGCCAAAAGACCCACCAAAAAGAGCTCAGGATTAATTTCAAATTTCCTATTTTAATAAGACTAACAGAACTATTTTCCCACATAATCCAAGTTAAGTATTCTGAACTTTGCTTTTATTTCCATTCTGGAGTGGGATGTTCAAAGAAAACCTTAATTTTAGATAGTGAGGTTTTATGAGACTGCTGAAAGACATCAGCAGGCAATTGTATATATGAGATTAAAGATTTCAAGAGCGAGATCTATGTTAAGATACATACATACTGGTAGGTATCAAGAAGCAGATGTTCATAAAAGTTTTGTGTAAGTGGGGCCGGGCCGAAGAGATAGCATGGAGTTAAGTCATTTGCCTTGCATGCAGAAGGACTGTGGTTTGAATCCCGGCATCCCATATGGTCCCCCAAGCCTGCCAGGAGCGATTTCTGAGTGTAGAGCCAGGAGTAACCAATGAGTGCTGCTGGGTGTGACTCAAAAAAAAAAATCAAAAACAAAAGTTTTGTGTAAGTGGATTCACTTGAAGAAAAAAAAAGGATAGTAGGACTAAAGACAATCTTGGAAATACCATATCCATAATATGGTAGAAAAAGAAAATTACAAAGAATAGGAACTGACAAGAAAATAGATTTTTAGTCCAGTAACATGACAAAAAAAATTAAAGAAAACAAAAGAAAAATAACAAAGAAAACACATGTACAAAAAAGGTTACTAATAAAGAAAATTGTGGAAGGTGACTCAGGGAAGTGTATGTATTTTAAGGTAACAGCACAGACAGTAAGGCACCTGCCTTGAAAGTAACAGCCCAAGTGAACAGCTTCCCAAGCACAGCCAAGGGTTCACTAGAGCATAGGAAAGGAAAGGGAAGGGGAAGGGGAAGGGGAAGGGGAAGGGAGGGAAAGGGGAAAGAGGGAAGGGGGAGGGAGGGAGGGAGGGAGGGAGGGAGGGAGGGAGGGAGGGAGGGAGGGAGGGAGGGAGGGAGGGAGGGAGGGAGGGAGGAAGGCAAAAATCTAGTCAAGAGACAATATAACCTTCAAAGACATAAACAGATTTTAAAATAAGGAAAAATGACAAAGACGCAGTCAAAAGAGAGATAACATAAGCTTTGAGACATACAGATTTCAAAATACGGAAAAAAGTTTTTTATGAAGGTGAGGAAGAATAAAAGGGTAGAAGGAATCAGTATTTTTCCACATAAACAGATATGAGGGAACACGTGGTTCATGGATTGTACAAAGTTCATGAAATCGTAAGGTGTAGCTCTGGTGCAAGATGCAACAGACATATATAGTTTCTATTTGCTCGTAGTTCTTCTGCCTACATATATATTACAGGCTCTGTAATTGATGCTATAAGTATCCGAATAATGTCTGGATCCTCAACATTAGAAGAAAAAAAGTTTATTTTTTTCCTTACAATTGAAGTATTAAGATATAAGAACAAGCTGATATTCATGAAAACAAAAATATCAAGAGTTTACTGTTGATAATCCATTCACGACTACTATGCAAGCTACGTACGTATCACTCTAGTAGATATCATTAAAATAGATGTTACAAAGCAAATATGCAAAATATTTTTACTTACCTTCCATAATATCCTTTTCAACTATTTTTACTACTTCTGTTTGATTATTTGTCTGTTGCTTACGAATAGATGTTTTCTTAAATTTATTGACCATACATTCCTAGAAAAAAAAATAGTAAAACTCAAAGTTTTTGTGAGTCCCTGTTATATGCTTAGCATCATGCCAATCATATAGTAGATAAGAATATTTGTTATATAAAGACAATTACTTTTCAAGAAACGTGTAATCCAGTTAGTAAGGCTATCAACATGGTGAGAGAGAAGGTACAGTAGGCAGAATGCTTGCCTTGCATGAGGCTGACCTGGCTCCCTGAGCCCTACAATAAATAATCCCTGAATGTAGAGCTAGGAGTAAATCCTGCTATCATAAAATACTTAAGACCGCAACACTTACTTTTCAAAATTTAGTTGAGATTTATAGATCTTCTCAGGGCAAGTGAGTACTTAAATATTAATTGAAAAATATCTTAGCCAAAGGCCGAGAAGCAATATTAATTGAAAAATAGCAGTAAGTTAAGAAACAATATTATGGGGCTGAAGAGATAAGTTACTATGGGAGTGACCTTGAACACAAATACAGGAGTAGTGCTGACCATTACTGGGTGTGTCAGCAAATTCCCACTCCTGACTCCCACATAAAGAAACATAATTATAGAATGAAATTTTAATTGAGGTACACAATTTTCTAAGGACAGACCAGAGTGAATAACCACTGTATTTCTAACAATTCAATTCTGCATCTTCTGCCCAATGCCTGGTCCCAGTATCTTCTCTTTCTACAAATCCTTATTGTTTATAAGTATTCTTGACTTTCCACTTAAATGTCCCCTAAATAGAAAATCAAATTTTCGGGCCGGAGAGATAGCATGGAGGTAAGGCGTTTGCCTTTCATGCAGGAGGTCATCAGTTCGAATCCCGGCGCCCCATATGGTCCTCTGTGCCTGCCAGGAGCAATTTCTGAGCGTGGAGCCAGAAATAACCCCTGAGCACTGCCGGGTGTGACCCAAAAACCACAAAAAAAAAAAAAAAAAAAAAAAAAAAAATCAAATTTTCGGGCCAGGCGGTGGCGCTAAAGGTAAGGTGCGCCTGCCTTGCCTGCGCTAGCCTTGGACGGACCGCGGTTCGATCCCCCGGTGTCCCATATGGTCCCCCAAGCCAGGAGCAACTTCTGAGCGCATAGCCAGGAGTAACCCCTGAGCGTTACCAAGTGTGGCCCAAAAACCAAAAAAAAAAAAAAAAAAAAAAAAGAAAGAAAATCAAATTTTCACAAACATAATATGGGGCAAAAACTGGAAACAAAAAAGGACATTCAAAATAAAATAAAGTGCTTAATTAAAAAATGGCTACTTACATGCAAAAACTCCATAACTACTTTGTCAAATTTGGTTTGTTTCTGAATATGATCTAATGTTTCCTGATGTAAAGGGCTTTCCAGATGCAGTTCAATATCCTTTTCTTCAAATGTCCGAAATTTACAAAATGAGCATGTGAATGCCATTCTGTAAGGAAATAAAAGGTTTCTTAAACATCACATCACTTACAAAGAATCCATTAGCATACACCAATGAAATTAATTTTACTAGCATGAAAGATTTTCTCTCTTCTGTTTTAAGGCTGACTTAAATTCAACTAACATCAAAAAAAAAAAAAATAAGAACCACAATATTCTTAAGCTTCTACTTAGGAAACACTGTAATTTTGCCACTTTGCATTTCATCTAGTCTAGAGACACTAAATTATGAAAGATAGAACCGGGCCCGGAGAGATAGCACAGAGGTGTTTGCCTTGCAAGCAGCCGATCCAGGACCAAAGGTGGTTGGTTCGAATCCCGGTGTCCCATATGGTCCCCCGTGCCTGCCAGGAGCTATTTCTGAGCAGACAGCCAGGAGTAACTCCTGAGCGCAGCCGGGTGTGACCCAAAACCAAAAAAAAAAAGAAAGATAGAACCAATGAAATATAGAACCAATAAACTTGTTTTAATGTAGTACCAAACTAGAGATTCCCAGACTTCCCTAGTCTATTAGCAGTGGGGGGGGGGGGGATCAGTGTCCCCGAAACTCTATTTTTGTTTTTTTTTAATGGGGGGGCTAAATTTTATTTGGGAAATATAAGGGAGGGAAAAAGAAAATAATATCAAGAGAATACAGGCTTCAAGAGGAAACAGAGCCCTATGAAGTAAAAGAAAAAAAAAATGATATCCCCAAAAGAAATGCAGAAGATCTTAGAATGAGGATGTGCCCCTAGATATCTCCCCCTTCTATAAAAAACTAATACAAAGTTACCCCAATAGTACTCAAGGCTACTACTTTTCTCCCTGGATCATTCCAGCACTCTATCTAAAAGTTGCTAAGATATCACTCATTTTGGTAAACACTATACTAAACTTCAAGGTGACAAATTAGAAAGTTAAAACAAACATCCAGCTATATCAAATTACAAAGTTACACAACTTTTTTTACACAATGTTCCATTCTCGAGCTTCAAAACCACTAATTTAGTTATCAAATAAGCTAGAGAAGAAGGCAACCAACGATAATTCACTCTTTAAAGCTCTTGGATTAGACAAATGCAAACATTTAAAAGATGAAAAGCCACTTTACAATAATCTCCCCCCTTTGCCTTCCATTTAATAATTGCTACCTAGTATATTCTTTTTTTTTTTTTTTTTTTTGGTTTTTGGTTTTTGGGTCACACCCGGCAGTGCTCAGGGGTTACTCCTGGCTGTCTGCTCAGAAATAGCTCCTGGCAGGCACGGGGGACCATATGGGACACCGGGATTCGAACCAACCACCTTTGGTCCTGGATTGGCTGCTTGCAAGGCAAACACCGCTGTGCTATCTCTCCGGGCCCTACCTAGTATATTCTTGATATATTCTCATATTCTTTTCTGTAAGTCATGACAAGTTTCCTAACTGGACTCTATTTTTCTATTTAAACACTGCTATTAAATTTATTTTACTGGTTAAAGGTATAGTATCTGAGGCCAACAGTTGGATTTTATTCTGCTAATCTGGTATGACCTAAGGCAAGTTATTTAACTTCTCCTTTGTTTTCATAATGAGAGAACCCTCACAGATGCCAGTGTGGTAGCACAGCAGTAGGGTATTTGCCCTGCAAGTGGCTGACCCACGATAGATGTGGGTTCAATCCCTGGAGTCCCAAATGGGCCCCCAAACCAGGAGCGATTTCTGAGTGCAGAGCCAGGAGTAACTCCTGGGCACCACCCGGTGTGGGCCAAAAAAAAAAAAAATTACTTCATAAAGGAGGCAACAGCACATTTGCTCAAAATGTTTCACTGATTCCTGGGACCAGGTTAGAGTTCATACTTTGTATGCATCTGACCGGGGTTCAATCTCAAGTACCACTTGGTCCTCCACTATTATCAGGCCCTGGAGGCCCCAAAACACGGACAAAAAAAACACGGTCAAACAAACACCCTAATCACCACTAGGCCACTTGGATATTACTGGTACTGCAAATCCAAGCAGCACTACATCCTAAGATACTTGCGCTAAACTCAGGTAGGGCCTTTTTAAGCACTACTTGAAAGTTGATTTAAAAAAGGGGGGGGGGTAGGGGAAGCAACTTTTTTCTTTAGAGCTCAAAATAACAAAATTAAAGTTCTCATTTAAGAAATGTTCTTATCTCGAGTTCAAATATCACTATCACTCATTTCTTTTAAACCTTTATTTCTCTAACTACTTTGTATTTCTCTATGGTAGATCCTTACCATAATAAAGCTATCGGGATTTCACCATTCTTTATCTCCTTTATTGTTCTAATTATACTCAAATATCCAAAATAAATGTATCACAAAAATATATTTATTGTCGAACCCTTATCATCTTCTTAATTCAAAGGAGAGCTGTTCTGGCAAATCAATTTCAGAGTATTTTAATACTCACATTTTTTTGGTTAGGTCACCAGGTTTTTATCTAGCATTATGGATAAAGCAGCTAAATCAAAGTTTTTCCTTAATTTTTTCCAAATCATAATATGATAAGCCTATAATTTGTTTTGGTTTCTGTACCATACCCACAGATGCTCAGAATTTATTAATCCTATCAGGCTCAGGGAACCACATGGGATGCCAGGGAACAAACCCAGGTCTGCCACAGGTAAGGCAAGCACCCTACACACTGTACTATTATTACTCCAGCCCATCAAAAACTTATATACATATATATATATATGTGTGTGTGTGTGTGTGTTTGCTTTTTGGGCCACACCTGGTGGCCAGGGATTACTCTTGGCTATGCGCTCAGAAATCACTCCTGGCTCGGGGCACCATATGGGACGCCGGGGGATCAAAACAAGTTCCATCCTGGATTGGCCGTGTGCAAGGCAAACGCCCTACCACTGCACTATAGTTCTGATCCCTATTTTTACCGTATGTTAAACTTAAACTAATGTATACATTAAAACCAGTAATTTATCTAGAATAAAAGAAAACATTTTTAAATTTATCTTAAGTTTTTTTTCTCTTAAACTATTACCTTATAAAGGAAGTTTCAATTACCCAGAAAATACACTGATATATGAAAAACACTTTGTTCTGGGCCCGGAGAGATAGCACAGCGGTGTTTGCCTTGCAAGCAGCCGATCCAGGATCAAAGGTGGTTGGTTCGAATCCCAGTGTCCCATATGGTCCCCCGTGCCTGCCAGGAGTTATTTCTGAGCAGACAGACAGGAGTAACCCCTGAGCAATGCCGGGTGTGGCCCAAAAAACAAAACAAAACAAAACAAAAAACCCTTACAGAGCAAAACTTTTTTGAGTAGAAAATACACCTAGTTATTAAACCTAAATAATCTGGGCCAGAGATATATAGTACAATTGTTAGGGGCTTGCCTTGCAAGCTGCTGTCCCAGATTCAATCCCCAACATCCCATATAATCCCCCCAAGAACCACGAGGACTAATTCCTAAGTACAAAGCCAGGAATAACCCGAGTATCACTGGGTATAACTCAAAATAAACATAAGAGGAAAAGAAAAACTATGTTTTTGTTTTCGTTTCTTTTTTTTTTGCTTTTGGGTCATACCCGGCAGTGCTCAGGGGTTCCTCCTGGCTCTATGCTCAGAAATCGCTCCTGGCAGGCTCGGGGGACCATATGGGATGCCAGGATTTGAACCACGGACTCCTGCATGCAAGGCAAACACCTTACCTCCATTCTCTCTCTCCAGCCCCCTGTATTTTTTAATCACAGTAAGGTACTACTAGGGATATGAAATGGGTACAAGCATCTCTCCAGACCAATAAAATTGTATTCTGCAGATTTTGAAAGCATAAGTAGTACTGGCAACTTCATTAAAAAAAAAAAAAAAAAAAAGGTAAAACAAATAACAATCATTTTCCTTGTAAAAGGTTTGTTAAGGTTTTTTCTATGCACACTTACAGATCTTATATTTTTTTCTATTTCCGGAACCTTCTGTGTTATTATAGACTTTATAATCTTCATTTTAAACATCATCTTCAGTTTTTGAAGGGAATATACCTGATCACTTTATTGCTAGTATTTGGTTCAAAACCTATGTGAGTTTATTTTTAGGGTGTTTACGTGTTAAATCTCCAGCACTGTATAGCATCATCCTAACAGTTTTATTTTCTTGTTTTCTTGGACAGTTCTAAAGTTTATGAAATTTAAAAACCTATTTAGCAGTTATAACTACATTAAAAGGTTCAACAAATGAGAATCTACATCCTACTGTAAATCAGTATTTTTCTCCTTGCCTGACAAATGCATTGTTTAAATTTTCCAGTTTATTGAACTAACAGTAAGCATAACAATTTCCCTTAAATAAATTAGCCATTGTTCCTTCACCAAAGATGGGATTTTTTTTAGTTTTGAGTGCCATGTTATTTAGGGAGAAATCATTTCCCATGCTTATATTTTCCACATCTGTTTGCTTCCCTTTTCCAGCTTAAAATAATTAGATCTGGTGAGGTATTACTCAAAGAGGTAGAGTGCAAGTCTGACATGTGTGAAATTTCCCAAGTTTGATTGCTGATACTACATGGTACCCCTAACCTGAGCAATGAACCAATAGACTGGCCACAGTATTGCCGATATGGCCATATAATTTTATTTTTCATTTAAGCAAATCTGGTCATCATTTCCCAGGTCATTTATTTTATAACTTAAGCCTATAAAAAAATCTTGCAAAGAATATTTCATTTTCCACTAATCTCTCTTTCTAGGTTTTATAAACCCACTGGCATTCATCCTTGTCAGTACTGAGGATCTAATCAACTTACATTTTTTGTTACTGTTTAAGAAATTTCTCATTTTATTTACATTATCTTTGTTACATTCTGGCATACAATGTATTTGTTTATAGCTTAATAGTTCTATTACACTGATTATTGTTCTCTAGGGTCACATATTTTTAAAATTTTATAACCTTTTAAATGTTTTTCTACCTTGAGAAGCTAGTACTACTCACTAATGTTACTCATCCTCAAAATTTTCTTTCGAGGCAAGATAAAAAATCCCAATGTTTGCAAGACTTAGTTTTCTTATACAAAAATATTATTATATCTACAGGTAGCAAAGTCTTTCGTGATTTACATGTTACAACCTATATTTACTTTAAAGAACACTGTTCTTTATCTCTCTGACTACACAGGTGGAAATGATCACTCTGGACAAGAAGTAGGGTCTGAAAGGAGGTAAAGTAATATATATGATACCACTTCAATAACAATATTGCAAACCACAGTTGTTGATGTATGACAATTGGATTTGAACAGGCCTCTTGAATAACCCCACTGGATGACAGCTGAACTTGGTCATGGCCACCCGGCATAAAAGCAAAAACTTGGGACTGGGGGGGGGGGGGGCTCTAGGATACTAACCAGAGCAATGCCTGGTGGTGGTGGGGGGGCCGGGGATGAAAGCATTGGAGAGATGCTTCATGCTTTGTATCTACTCCTCTTTCTTCTTCAAACCCAGACCCTCCCCAGCTAACTCTGGCTAGTGAATCACCCCCACTTCCCAAAACACCTGGACAGTGGCAGCAGGCTCAGACTCCAAGAGAACATAAGATACTTGGTTTCTTTCCCTCACTCTCAGTCACTAGCTGCAGGTGGCTACATATTGGTTGCTACATATTGGCTTCTCTTAAGTGGGCCCACCCTGCAGCTAGGCCCTACCAGCCCCTGCAAGCCTCAGGCCCTGGCAGCCTCGAGCCTCTGCAGTGTGCAGTCCTGAAGCCCTGCAGCCCTGGCAGCCTTGGGCCTTTGCACACAGTGTCTAAAAAAGAAAATAAAAAGACAGAGAAAGAAAAATGTCTGAGACCAAGAGAGAAGAAAAATGTCTGCCATAAAGGCAGGCAGAGGGAGTCAAGGGGGAAGCAGGAGGAAAACTGGGAACATTGGGGATGGAAAATGTGCACTGTGATCAAGAGATGGGTGGGTGTTGAACACTGTATGACTGAAACTCGACCACTAACAACTGTATAACTATCTCACAGTCTGAATTAAAATTTTATTAAAAAATTAAAATTGCATGCTGCCAACCTGGGACCGAAAGGGGTTCGATCTCCAGCATAACAAGCCTGCCAGGAGTGATTTGTGACCACAGAGCCAGCAGTAATCCCTGAATGCCGCCAGGTGTGGCCCAATGCCCCCTAACCCGCAAAAATGAATACAAGTGTTTCTGTGGTTGAGGGGTGAATAACACAACAAACAGCATGTTTCTGAGCCAGGAATCAAATGATGACCTCAGTATTAATCTCACTTTGTGTGAAACCGCGAGATTCAAGTTCAGTATTCCATGACCACCCTGGTCAAAACTTCCAGGTCTGACTATAGTGAGTACCAGTGATATAGATCAAAGAACTCAAGGAGGGATTGAGGGAAGCTAATGTATTTCTGGAGTTGTTATTTTTATTACCATACAGGTGAAATCTCTGTCATTTCATAAGTGATTACATAAAATATCAAAATTAAACATTTTCACATTCTTTTAAGCTGCTTTTTTAGAAAATGTTACGAGAAATATAATTTTCTGACCATACTAAGAACAAACCTGTATCCATCTCCATATTTCTCACTGTTTTTTTCTCTTCTTCGCCTTTGTTTTTCTCGCCGGGCCTCAATCCTTCTCTTTTCTTCTTCTTCTTTTTTAGGATCCGTTTTTGCTAAAACAGAAATAGGCAAAAAGTCAAAAATCAGAATCACTTTTCCATGCTTCCTTTTCAGCTACCAATAAGTTAGATAAAAATATAGTTTACTTGGTAACCAGAACCTCAATTGAAAAAAACCTGTTCATGAGTATCCCATTTTTCTATAACTTTTCACTTACTTCACATATGCCATTACTATCATTTTTTCCACATATACTTTGTTAAAATACATGGTATTATATATTTTTACCTTACATCTGCTCATCCCTCTCCCTTTTTAGGTATTATTTGAGACAATAATACCTAAAATCATCATGAATACCAAAGTTTAGGAAACCTGAGGCCAAGCACTTGCCAGTAGGTAGGGCACTTAGTTACTGAAACCATATGGTTTCCTGAGCCTGCTAGGAGTAATTCCTGAGTATAGAGTCAGGAATAATTCCTAAACCCTGCCAGGTGCGGCCCAAAAACAAACATCCTATGTTTAGGAAACATTAATGGAACACTTTGAATGGATATTCTTATCTATATAGATTATAGCAGCTCTCTCAAAATTTCTTAAAATCTATAGACTCCAACAAGCTGGAGAGATAGTACCAAGGTTAAGGGCACATGCCTTGTACATGGCCAATACAAACTGATCTCTGATACCACATGTGGCCCCCAAGCACTACCAGTATTCCTGAGCACGGAGTCAGATATATATATTTGATATATATATATATATATATATATATATATATATATCAAAATAATTAGGCTAGAGAGATAGTAATAAAGCAAGTAAGGTGTAACCTTGCACATGGCTGTCCTGGGCTCAATACTCCACACCTCATATGCTCCCCAGAGCCTGCCAGGAGTAACTCCTGAGTAAATTTGTATGAAACAAAACTAAGAAAGAAAATACATGTAACACCAATGCATCACTTTACCAACTAAAGTATAAAATCCTGGCCAGAGAAAGCACAGCATCAAAAAGCTTGCCTTGAATATGGCTGACTCAAGTTTAATCCTTGGCAACCCATATGGTTACCTGAGCACCACCACCATGAATAAACCCTAAACTCAAGAGGCAGAAGCACTACCAGATGTGGTTCCCAAAATCAAAACTGATCTGAAAATTCTGTGGCAATAGGTAATGCAATGTGTGCCACCATCTCCACTACTCTAATTCACCTCAAATGAAAAACCACATAACCATTAGTTATATACTTTCTCTTTCCCCAAGCCCCAAATTACTATTATGTTTGCCCCTCTAAATTTCCCTACTTTGGATATATATATATATATATATATATATATAAAATCATACTATAATTATGTACAATCTAGTTTATTCAACAGTTTCAAGATTAATCCATGTTGTTATTTGCCAGTATCTCCTGTTGTGGCTGAGTAATATTCCATTGTATGAAAATTACATTTTATTCATTCATGTGTTGCATGCCCCACCTCATGTGTTGAGCTGTTTCAACCTTTTAACTAATGATACTAAGAACACCTGTGCACAAGTTTATAGTACTTCATGAATTAAACTAAGTCACATGATTAATCTACGTTCTGGTCAACCAAATTGTACTGTCTGACAGAGTTCAATTTCTCCACTTCCTTACCAACACTATTTC
Source organism: Suncus etruscus (assembly GCF_024139225.1). NCBI lineage: Eukaryota > Metazoa > Chordata > Mammalia > Eulipotyphla > Soricidae > Suncus > Suncus etruscus. The sequence continues at coordinate 42,915,371 of NC_064851.1, read as the reverse complement.
AATTTTTTAATATAGTAATCCACTTCCCAGAATGGCAGGTGATATATACTCTAATATCATTCCCAGTGGTGTCCAAGAACTATATAGATGCCAGAGACTGAATCCAAGTTGGCTGTGTGCAAAGCAAGAATGTACTATCTTTTCTGGCCCCTATACTTTTTCTTTATATCCAACTGGATTAATTTTTCTAGAAAAATAACTAGTACAAAAAGTCATGCATCTGGGGCCGGAGAGATAGCATGGAGGTAAGGCATTTGCTTTGCATGCAGAAGGTCAGTGGTTCGAATCCTGGCATCCATATGGTCCCCGAGCCTGCCAGGAGCGATTTCTAAGTATAGAGCCAGGAGTAATCCTGAACGCTGCCAGGTGTGACCCAAACACAAGAAACAAACAAAAAAAAAGTCATGCAAAACTGAGGATTCATATCTTGATAGATAAAAAAGATCATTAAAGACCTGCTACGTATATAAATGGAATCTGGGGTCAGAGAGATAGCATGGAGGTAGAGCGTTTGCCTTCTATGCAGAAAGATGGTGGTTCGAATCCCGGCATCCCATATGGTCCCGAGCCTGCCAGAAGTGATTTCTGAGCATAGAGCCAGGAGTAACTCCTAAGCGCTGCCAGGTATGACCCAAAAACCAAAAAATAAAAATAAAAATAAAACAAATGGAATCTTTCAAAGATACATAAAATTGCTAATACCTTAAAAAGATCTAGATTATTTTGTTAAGAACTTAAATGTGTATTCTTATTTTATTAACTAATCACTTTCACTATCCTTTTTAAGTTTTCCTAAAACCAACAATTTTAGGGAGAATCCACTTCTATATGATCTTAATTTATCTTCTTTTCACATGCTAAATAGTTTCTCTAGAGTTAAATGACGGAATAATTTCATTCCTACTGATTTTCAGCAAATTATGCTAGTGTATTAAGACTTCTTATTTCCGCATTTCACCAAATATCTTCTAAAATACCCCCAAACCTGATAAGTGAAAGCCTGATTTGACCAAATCAGGGGCTGGGAGTACTAGAGCATATGTGCTGCAAGACAGGGGTCCACTACACACACAGCAGGTGCCTCAATCCCTGTACAATCTCCCTAGCAAACCAAAGAACTTCATATTCACTCTATAATCAAACTACACTCTTAAAATTCTGTCCAAAATTGGATATCATTTCTCTACCTTAAATGGAATTTTCTGATGTATAATACATGATGTATAATACATCTTTGAAATGTGTTCCAAAAAAAATCAACGAAGTTGCCTATTCTGTAATATCTGGTACACAATTTGATAAATTATAACCAATTAACAGCTTGTATCAAAGGTGTCATAATACTGAGTGACAGATTTCCAGAATTTAAGATATTATAACGAATGAATGAATGAATGAACAAACTCTATCAAGACCAATTACAAATTGGCAGAGTGCCTGCTTTGCAGGAATTAAGACTGTAAATGCAATTCTTGTTTGTAAAAATGCCCCATGCACCTTATTTCCAACCCTGGGTGAAGTAGGATAGCAGCACAAAATAATCCAGACCAGGCAAAGGGTAAAAAACTCTGTCAATCTTCTACCTCATATTGAGAATGAACCCTACTGTTGTGCTATAGCTCCTGCTCCTCATCTATGGATTTTAAGAAACATAAAAGACATTATTGTAAGAAGTCCCAGAGACAATATAGGTCAAGGCTGGAAGGACAGCCCACAATGTGAAGCACACCAAAAAGAGTGGTGAGTGCAGTTAAGAGAAATTACTAAGGAACCAGAGTGGTGGTTCAGCAGTAGGGTGTTTGCCTTACATGCGGCTGACCTAAGACGGATTGAGGTTCAATCCCCCGGCATCCCATATGGTCCTGAGCACATAGCCAGGAGTAAACCGAGTGTCACTGGGCGTGGCTTCAACCCTCCCCCCCCCCCCGCAAAAAAAAGAGAGAGAGAAATAGCTGCACTGATAACTATCATGACAATGTTAATAAGTGAGAAGTAGAATGCCTGTCTCATATCAGTTAGGGATGGGGGAGGATGGAAATGGAGACACTGGTGGTGGGAATGTTGCACTGGAGAATGGGAGTGCTCTTTTTATGACTGAAACCCAACTACAATCATGTTTGTAAACCATGGTGCTTCAATATATTGAGATTGAAGAAAAGAAAAAATAAAAATTAATAAATAGTCCTTATGGTTAGAGATGAATGTGAGAAACATTAGAAATCAAGACAAAAATAAGGGAGGAGCTGGAGAAATAGCATGGAGGTAAGGCATTTGCCTTTCACACATTGGTTCGAATCCCAGCATCCCATATGGTCCCCCGAGCCTGCCAGGAGCAATTTCTGAACCTAGAGCCAGGAGTATCCCCTGAGCATTGCCGGGTATGACCCAAAAACCAAAAAAATAAAATAAAATAAAGTGAGACAAAGATTTATATAATTCACAAAATGAACATATTGTCAATGTTTATATACCATAACTTTCAATAAGGAGTTATATGGTTTTTGACGGGTGTCCGATAACGTGTTAGTGACAGATTAGTTAACTGTGTCAGTTATTCATACTGAATTGCCCCCAACTTTTTTTATTTTCTTCTTTTAAAATCAATAAACTGTATTTGAACATGAATAGGTAACTTAATAGGCATTTATTAAATGTAAAAGAATACAAGTAAACCAATTGATGAATAGATTCACTATGAATACAAAAACAAATTACAGTACATAAGTAGAATCCATTAGTGGATATAAAAAACTGACAATAAATCATCTACAATATATGCAATCTGGGAATCTAATAAAAACCACATTAGTATATAGTATTATATGTTTAACAAAAAAAAAAAAAAAAAAAAAAGAGCATGAGCTGCCTACCAGAACTGTTGGTTTTGTTTTTTTTGGTTTTTTGGTTTTTTTGAGTACAAGACCACCCCTGAGTGGGTAAGGACAGAGTAAGGACAAATAGCTCAAGCTATTCTGAGCCAGTCCAGTCCAGTCCAGGTTTGCATGTAATACAATCAGTTTGGGGGTAAAACCAAGTTTTAAAACAAAAAGTAAACAGAGAGATTACAAAGGAACCAGTGGATGATCTCTGTTTTGGGTACAGCAAGGGATAATCTAACACTTGACAAATACCCAGTGTGAACCAGGAGATAACTAACACCTACTGTGATTCCTGTGGTTGCAACAAAAAGATTATGAACGTTGGCAATTATATCTAACTAGATACATTTTACTTACAGTCTTGCAGTATTAGTTGAAAAACACTTGGAAAGATCAAAAATTTAACAAGCCATTAAGGAAAAAATAAACTATAAAAAACAAATATGCAATACTTTTAGAGAAAAAGCAGTCAAAACCCACATTATACACTGTTTTCAAATTATACTTATTTTCACAAAGAATGCTGATAAATTTATAATGTAAATATATAACATTTATATATAATCTTGATTTAGGCTAATTAAATCAAATGTACTTTTTTCTTCTGCAGCCCCCCCCAACTTCTTTTAAAGATTACAAAGTTAAAATTATACACTCAGAACTAGGGCTGTAGTTCAGCAATAGAATATTTGCTTTGAATGTGTGTGAGGCCCTAGGTTAGATACACAAAATTGTTAAAATGTAGTACTAATACAATTAACGAAAATATAACAATCTGGCTTTGTATTTTTAGGCTTTGAGGTCTAATTCATACACCATAAAATTCACTCAGTTCAGGTATGCAATATAATGACTTTAGCACAGTATCAATTACATAGCAATTGTACAACTCTAAACCTTTATGATTAAATCTACCAATTTTATAGCAACTTTTAAAATCATCATGAGTTACTCTTATTTTGCTCTTTGGGGGAATGTTTTGATTATTCTAGTTCCCTTAAGATCCATGTGAATTTGGGGCCGGGCGGTGGCGCTAAAGGTAAGGTGCCTGCCTTGCCTGCGCTAGCCTTGGAGGACCGCGGTTCGATCCCCCGGTGTCCCATATGGTCCCCCAAGCCAGGAGCAACTTCTGAGCACATAGCCAGGAGTAACCCCTGAGCGTTACCGGGTGTGGCCCAAAAACCAAAAAAAAAAAAAAAAAAGATCCATGTGAATTTAAGAAATTTTTTCAAAGAAATCAAGTAAAATTTGACATAGATTGCACTAGATATGCAAATCAGTTTTGAGATTATCATCACCTTGCCTTACAGACATTTGAGATTTTCTACTGATTTAAATCTTGCAACACTTTTTCGGTTTTCAAAATATAACTTCTGTATTTTGTTTTATTCCTAATTGAACTTCCTATTACAGACATAAATTAAATATTCTTAATTTGGTTTGCAGACTGGAATATGCAATAATACTATTAAAGAAAATTATAATCTTGCCAGTGAGATAGTACAGTGGGTAAGGCACTTGCTCTGCATACAGTTGATATGGGTTCATCTCTAGTAACCAAGATTCCCAAGGTGGGTTCAGGGCAGGAGAGATTCCTGACTAATCTGGGTTTGATCTTCAGCACCCAATATCCCCAAATTGAGTACAGGATGGACATGATCTCTTTAGCACAGAGCCCTGCAGAGCCCTGAGCTAACAAGTGTGGTCCAACCCCATTCACAGAGAGAAAATAAAAAAAAGAGAAATAAAAAATGATTCATCGTATCTAAAAGAGTAAAGGTGAATTATTTTCTAGAATAAACAGCTTTCTTTGGACCAAACAACACAAAAAAAATAATTCAATTTGTTCTCATAAAAGAGAATCTACATATGTGACATACTACTTGCTCAGTACTACCTCCAACAATAAAGATAACATCCAAGAAGATGATTTAAGTAAAATCATGTATAAATACAAATGTGCTGTTTATACCTTGGAGAATTTAAGAGAGGATGGATGAACCAGGGCATGTGGATTTTTAAAGGTTTCCAGGCAATCTTAAGTGTTCACGGCTAATATTAATAAACATGCTAAAAATTTCATATTTACAATGCACAACTAATTATCATTGTTTGTCTACATAAAAATTATTTAAAAAGGAGCTAAAGAGGGCCCAGAGAGATAGCACAGCGGTGCTTGCCTTGCAAGCAGCCGATCCAGAACCTAAGGTAGTTGGTTCGAATCCCGGTGTCCCATATGATCCCTCGTGCCTGCCAGGAGCTATTTCTCAGCAGACAGCCAGGAGTAACCCCTGAGCACCGCCAGGTGTGACCCAAAAACCAAAAAAAAAAAGGGGGGGGGGGGGGGACTGGAGCAAAAGCACAAAGGTAAGGCATTTATTTGCCTTGCATGCAGGCCAATTCAGGATGGACCCCAATTCAAATCCAGGCATCCCATATGGTTCCCCCGAGCCTGCCAGGAGTGACTTCTAAGCGCAGAGTCAGGAGTAACCCCTGAGAGCCAGCAGGTGTGACCCAAAAACAAAAACAAAACTAAACTAAACAAAAATTACTAAAAAAATTAAAGTATCCAGAATCACTACAACTATTTTTTTGTTTTTTAACTTACTGGGTGATTTGCTGGGTGCTGTCTTCTCCACGGGCTTGGCTAGCTTGGGTTTCTTGATAAAAGTTCCTCCGGGCTTATTAAATGGCTGTATGATTTTTCTCTTTATTCCTCTCGCAGCAGCAACTGTCACACTTGTGGGTTTGTTTTGATAGTCAACAACAATTCCAGGTCTATGAATGCTTCCAAAATCAGTCATATGCTGCAAATTTGTGAAATCATTAGATATTAGCATAATACCCAGACAAGGTATGAATTCATATAAAATTTGTTACACCTAATTAATTTTCACCTGAAATTTTTCCAAAGTTTAACTGAATTTTACATGTTCATTTTGAATAAACATACTGAAAATTTTGTCAGTTATTACATGAACTCACACCAGTGGATAAGAACTGTATCTCCATTAGAATAAGGATTGTTATTTTTTACCTATTTTAGTTATACAATTCAAAATGGCTCCATATTATAAACAACATATGTGCCTGACAGAATATTACCACTTGTACAAATCTCTGACAACTCCTCTTCAGAGTTCCTAATTGATGTTTTCCTATGAAAAGACCTTCAAAAGAAATCTTTATTTCACTAAAAACTGACTTAAAAGGAAAATACACAAGACCATATTTGAAGCTTGAAGAAAAAAAAAATATATATCCAGAAATCAGTTAGGATTACTCCCTGTTGAAAAAGGGAATGAAAAGACGAGATGGAACATTGGCATGAAATAGGAGTTAAAGCATAACCATGCATCAACTTCCAAGACACACTTCAGATAAAGAATTGCATCTGACGTTCCATTCACATTCTTATCTTACCTAGAGAAGCATATTGTGACTCACAAGCCCAAGAAACAAAAGTTTAAGATGAAGAGTCATATAACCAAACGACTCTTACTAGTCCTTCCTCTTCTCATCATACGCAAAATTCACTGCATCAAAAGATCACCTCTCCAAAGAAATTTACTATGATAACCTTAATTTTAGAAGACAAGATTGAGGAGCAATCTGAAGAGAAGAATCCAATGGGAATTGTACAAGTGAAGATTTCAAAAAGAAAGCCCTATTAGTTGATCTAATTTATTCAAAAGAGAAAAGAAAGCAGTCTATTCAAACTAGAAAGGTTCTACCAAGACAGGAATACCTGTTTCACTATCACAAAAATAAAATTCATAACTGAAGCTACGAATTATTTACCTAAATAAATCATTTACCTAAAGTGATACATACCATGGAAAATAGTTTTCCAATTTTTTTTTTTTTTTTTTTTTTGGTTTTTTGGGTCACACCCGGTGACGCTCAGGGGTTACTCCTGGCTATGCGCTCAGAAGTTGCTCCTGGCTTCTTGGGGGACCATATGGGACGCCGGGGGATTGAACCGCGGTCCGTCCTAGGCTAGCGCAGACAAGGCAGGCACCTTACCTCCAGCGCCACCGCCCGGCCCCTAGTTTTCCAATTTTTTAAACCTGAATTTTCAACCTCAAAACCCAAAGCCTACTACTTCACCTATTTTCAATTAACCTCCAATCATCAAGTTTAATGAAATAGCAGCAGACCAGTTGGCTTACATATGTATGTATATATTGCATAAGAATATCTAACCTAAAAAAACTTAAATGGTTCATTTAGTAATTTACTTATAGTCACATCAGAAAAAAAATCTGCATTATCCATTAAAGGTGCAATGCATTTTACAAACGAAAACTATAACAAAAATGCTAAATTTCTATGTAAGTAGATAAACTAGACTAACAGTCAAAAATATGTGATCTATACATATTTTTGCTAAAAGGTACTATCCTCTGAAAGAATATTAAGAACTCACTTTAAAAAACATTTCTTACGGGGGGGTGGGGAAAAAAAACATTTCTTACATTGTAGCAAAAGTGTTAATATATTAAACCCATAAAATGACCCCATATTTAATATGTATCGACTAGGTAAAATTTCAAGTCAGTCAAGTTATCTAAGAACATGTACTGAAATAAAAACAGTTGAATACCAGAATATTTACCCATATAGCCAAAAACTAATTCCTAGGAAGGGCCAAAAACATGTATGTACAAGAAAGAATGATTTCTCAACAGAAAAACTAGAACACAGGGGAAACTAGAAATAGAACATCCATTAATTAGACATATGAAAGAGTGAGTGATTTAGCAGATTTATTTTAATTACAAATATTTCTATGACTTACACATATCAACTTCTTCACCATGTAAAAACATGGCTAAACTATTCTAGTCTATCACCAGGTCTTTAGCCTCTTGTATTTGCTGTGAAATATGGGGCCCTGAGGAAACTCTCATGTCAAGCTTAGTAGCAAAGTATAAAGATTTATCATACATTGCACCTTTAACCTACTCAAAAACTCCAAAAGGGTTGTTACCTATTTCAATAATCCAAGAACTGCCTCACCAGCAAAACTGCTAGTGTTTGTAAAGAAAAATTCAACTCCTTTTAACCCCTTTTAGACCAACCTAACATCATCACCTTTTTAAATAAAGGGAGATTTGGCAAAACTATGAACAACCATCTGACACTGCTACTAATTTTCTGAAGTGCTGGGGAAAAAAAAATCTTACAGTCAACCTAAAAATTATGCTTATATCTCGGAGTCTGCTTGAAAATACACTGGGATGAACAGTGTTTATTCTACTTAAAAACCATGGTCTTGAAAGGGTTTAAAAGAGTGTCTAGTGAAAAGAATCTGAAAAGATTCTGTTGTACTTACTCCTCGGCCTCGGCCTCTGCCTGTTGATGGTCCTCCAAAAGCATCATAGTTTCTGCTTCCAAACGTACTTTCAGGATAAGCAGGCGTTCCTCTCCCCCGAGAGCCTACAGGTGCAGGCTTCATATGGGGTGAAGAAAAACTGCTGTAGGAAGAGTAATTCTCTCTTCCTCTGTCCTCCATAAACCCAGGCCTCAATTTTGAACGGGAGTAAGGTGCTTCCCAGCTAGACCCGCCCTGGTTTCTACCTCCGAAAGAGTCAAGGCTATTCCGGTAGGAGCTCTCAAATCGACCACCATAACTACCTCCGAAGCGGCTTTGTTCGGGTTCATTAAAACCATAGCCAGATCTGTACAGATCTCGCCCACCCAGAGAAGACCTGGAGTCGTAAGACTCATAAGGTCCAAACCTGGAAAAGTTGCACAGTGAGGGAAAAAACAAAAGTAAGCTTACTAATGTTAGACAATTCAAAAGACAAATTATCAGATGACATTTATCAACTAAAATTCATTTATACCATACTGGTTTGCACAGTTCTACTTTTGTTCTCACTTGATTAGGGCTGGGCAGTTCAACATGAGACTAGATAGAAAGCTATCTGAGTCAGTTTGTAAACATGAATTAAGTAAACCTTAGCTTTAAAAAGTACTTTGTTATCAGTTTTTCTATTAGAAATGATTTATCTGTCATTATTTAAGCCCAGCCCTAGTCTTGGAAAAGGACATTTTCTAAAGTTCACAAACTATTCACTTTATTTGCATTCATCCCTAATATTGAAAATACAAAACATTTATATTATTGCTTTTAATAAAGACACAAATTGAAGACTACACAGAGGAAGGCTATTTGTGACACAGAAAAGATCCTTTTGTACCCTAATAATCTATATCACAAAACTGCTCGTGTCTGTAGTAGTCAAAATTTGGAAATATCTACTGTAAAATTTGACAATCTGCCAAACTTCAACTAAGGTCTCAGTAATCAAACCTCAGTGACATTTTATTTGTAGACTAGTAAATCTAACAATTCTAGAAACATAAGCACATAAAATAGAACACAGGAGTAAAAAAAACCACCAGCCTAGGAATATTTAAGGCATATGGAGAAAGCATACATTTTTATAATTTTCTCAGTCACTTAAAAAGTATTTTCTGGCAGAAAATAACCACATAAAACTATTCTAAAAAAAGAGCACACAGCTCCTTCAAAGTCTTTATAGTAAACAGAAAAAACAAATCATACTACTTCTCACAAAGAATGAATTATAAAATAAAATTGACTAAAATCTTACAACATTGCTTTTATATAAAGGCCCACGTTTATACAAGTTAAACATCTACATAGTTTTAAACAGTACATTTACAATCTGGTAGAGCAGTAACTAATATAATAAAACAAATGAATGTTACATTATTTTAGAGAATATTAAATAAAAGACACTCTTTACTCTGAATCCTAATAACCATATAAGTCGTTCCTTTTTACAACTAAATTATTCAAAGCATTTTATCATATCAGCAAAAATATTCTTATGGTTGGTTTCCTAAATGTTTTTTTTCACTACAAAACACAGTAAGCACTCCTCAAGTAGAATCAATCAATCCCTTAAGAAACTAGATCCTTGGGCCCGGAGAGATAGCACAGCGGCGTTTGCCTTGCAAGCAGCCGATCCAGGACCAAAGGTGGTTGGTTCGAATCCCGGTGTCCCATGTGGTCCCCTGTGCCTGCCAGGAGCTATTTCTGAGCAGACAGCCAGGAGTAACCCCTGAGCACCGCCGGGTATGGCCCAAAAACCAAAAAAAAAAAAAAAAAAAGAAACTAGATCCTTCACTTTATGAAAAGTGACAAGTTTCAAATATTACTATCTTTAGTAATAAACTTAGTGTCTGAAAAAGTAGACCTACATCCTGAAACGTAGTCAAACCTAGAGATTATGGTAGTTGAGCTAAGTTCAAGCTTTACAGTGTCAACAGTGAAATGAAAATACAATTTAGACTCTAATAATATTCAGCAAAAGTGATTTTAATATACTGCCACTAGTCTGATACCACCCACCAGTGTTTTAGTCTAAGGACTAAGTTTTCTTGGCATAATTTAAAGATTATTTTTATCATTAAATGTGGTATATTAAATTACTTAAATGTTTCTCACACTTGAATGTTGGTAGAATAATTTGGTTAGACCCTTTCCAGTCAAAGACAATTTTGCTGCTTTACCGCGCAAATTTTTTTTTCCCTTTTTAATTACCAAGAAAAAGCTTCACAGATAATATTTCTGAAAAGGTTTAAATATTTCTTTTCAGGACATCCTATATGTGAAAGTAAATAAAAAGTAAAAATAAATGTAAAGGCTCACTGCTAAGGAAGGAAAATCTTAGAAACAATAATAGCTCATTGAAACTTCCAAAAAAAAATCTGCCAGATACCCTAAGATCATTTTTAGTAACACTTAACACATTTTGATATTTAAGGTACCAAATAGTGACGTTCAAGTATCATAACATGCCTTAAGAAATAATTAAAATTAAATCCAGAAACTTAATAGTTGTCTAATTATTTGGCCAAGTTATCAAGTAATTTACCTGCTACCCCCACCACCACCACTGTGATTTTCCATGCCATATGACTGGTTTAGGTAGGAGTCCATGGATCTTTGACCCCCATAGGATCCATGGCCATAGTCACGATCCATCCCTATAAAAAGTTTAAAAAGAAAAAAATTAAAAGATGCTCACCTTTATTGGCACTCAAAAGAAGAATTTTTAGATAAATATCCTTGAATGTCAGACCTCCATAAGATCCAGGGCCATAATCGCGATCCATTCCTAAAAATTAAACATGAAACGTCAGTAAAACACATCATTGTCTTCAGGAATCTGCATCAAATACAAGCTATTCACACATCAATAAAAATAAAATTAGTAATTCAACATTAATAGTTAAGCTATCTTCACACTAAATAGTAAAGAAAATATAAACTACTGAAAACATCAGATTTATCGGGGCCGGATTGATGATAGTACAGCAGTAGGGCATTTGCCTTGTAAGCGGCACACCCAGGACCAATGGTGGTTCGAATCCCAGCATCCCACCCAGCAGCACTCAGGTTACTCCTGGTCCTGTGCTCTGAAATCGCTCCTGGCAGACACGGGGGACTATATGGGATGCCGGAATTTGAACCACCATCTGTCCTAGATAGGCTGGGTGCAAGGCAACCACCCTACAGCTCTGCTATCTCTCCAGCCTTCGTAATAAAGACTAATTTTTTAAAACATAAAAATCAGAATGTGATCAGTCTGTGCTACTGAAACTGATTAAAATAATCTCTTACCAAATATTAAATCTTTCAAATATTTTTAATAAAGGAGACAGAGCATGAAATCTAACAGTAAAAGAATTCCAAGTAAGATTTTTATAAGCATAGTTATTATGTTGCAATTCTACCTCAGAAATGAAAACTAAAAATAATAAAATACTTTACTGACTAAAAATAAGAAAATCTGAAATCTTCTAAATGTTTTAAACCTACTTAAAATTCTCAGAGAATTTTAAGACTCACACTGAAATTTTCTGCATGTTTTATGTCCACTTAAAATTATCTTTCAAGAACCATATTCGGGGGCCAGAGAGTACAGAGGTTAAGTTAGACTGATTGGTTTGCTTGTGATCAAATCTGGTTCAATTCAACACCACCTATGATCCCTAGAGCCCCACCGAAGTCAGTAGCAAGACTTATGAATCACTGAGCGTAGACCACAAAAAATCTTTGGGGGTCAGAAGGTTATGCAGCCATACTAAACAATATTCATAGGATCCTGTAGAGCAGGTGATCAAACTGAAGGGAGGGAGGAAAGAAACAGGAGCCTGAGCAATATTACAGAAACAGATAGGGTACTTAGCCTTCCACAGCAGGTAAGGTAGGTAGGCTGGCCAGGGTTCAATCCCCAGCATCCTAAATGGTTCCATAAGTACCACAGGAATGACCCTGAGCACCCCTGAGCACCACCACCGGGTGTGGCCAAAACCAAAAAAATCACCACCAAAAAAAAGCTTCCTAAAATGGCTTATCTGACAAAACTGATGGTGTTTTCATGAAAGAACTTTCAATATTATACAATAAAGCCTATCAATATTTGGAAAATCTCAGTTAATCTGTATTTTAACCAATACATGACTTTAAAGAACCCACTGAAGCTGTGAGACATAATCAGTACTTTCATTTTAAATAGTTTATCAGGGGGCCAGAGAGATAGCATGGAGGTAAGGCGTTTGCCTTTCATGCAGAAGGTCATTGGTTCGAATCCCAGCATCCCATATGGTCCCCCCGAGCCTGCCCGGAGCGATTTTTGAGCGTGAAGCCAGGAGTAATCCAAGCGCTGCCGGGTGTGACCCAAAAACCAAAAAAATAATAGTTTATCAGTACACAAAAAATATTTTTGCATCATTTAAGTTGATTTGTCATTCTAAAGACTTTAAATTAGATATACTATTTACAGGCTATCTCAACTGACTATCCAAGTTCAGTATCAAAAGTGAATATAGGTTACAGTATTAGTCAATACTAAAATTGTCTTTAAAATGGATAAGTATAGTATAATTTATATCTCTCAAATACCAAATTTGAGATTAGAACCTCACACACACACAAATTACTCTTAAATCTCTACTTAAAAATAATCTTAGGCTGGAGAGGGATAAAGAAGCTTGTCCTACATGTGACCAACCCTACCTAGTTCAATACCAAGCACCATCAGAGCACAAAAATAGTAGTACTACACAAAAAAATTAATTATAAAAACAAGTCTTTACAAAGTGAGAAAGAAATCGACTCAAAAATAACTGAAAATTCTTTTTTTTGAATTTCTTAATTAAATATATCCTGTCAGTTGGATCATAACTAACATTCTATCAACTTGGTCATTATCTAAATATTTTCTATCAATTTGGTCATAAATAACAATTCCACAAATGTTTAACTCATTTACAATTAAATCACAAGGGAGGAGTTTTGAAATACAAAGAAAAAACTTATAAATGAAATAGTAAATACTTGGCACTAAACCTAAGACAGAACCACTTTATCCCACATCTCCACACTACAAGCATCCTGGTGAGATACACTAGTGCTGGTGGCCTCCACCACCTCTCAACCAAGTAGCTTTCTCACTGGTTTTCCTAATTCAACGTTAGCTCCCATTTTACTTATTCTAAAGAAAATTCTAGAATAATTCTACTAAACTGCAAATTGCCATATTTGATACCTATTAATTTTTTGATGACTTATATTACCCACAAGTAAAAGTAGAAGCCTTAAAGTAACTTATAAAACTCTATACCAGTGGTTCTAAAATAAAGGTTAATTTTGCTCTCTTCCCTAACCCCAAACAGAAACATTAAGCAGTATCTAAAATCAATTTATGGATGTCAAACTAAAGGGCAGTGTTACAGGCATGAAGTGTAGAAGTCAAGAATGCTGGTAAAAAAAAATAAAAAATAAAAAAAATTAAAAAAAAAGAATGCTGGTAATAAATAGCCCATACACAAAAAATTATGTTGTCCAAGACAATGAGTGTCAATATGAAGAAACTCTAACCTATCATCCTCTACTATTCCCACTAGCTCATTCCATTCCAGCTACCGTATTTGCCGGCATATAAGACCCCTTAATTTTACAGTTAAAACATAGGCTTAGGCCTATAGTCACTGTGTAAGACAGAAAGTTCCTGTGCTGCAACTGTATGTACCACAGTGAGCCAATCACAACAAGCAAAGGTTCAGAGGTTATACTGTAATAGACTTCCTCTCTGACTCTGTCCAATCTGAGCAGGCTTTTTATAGTGTAGATTCAGTACAGAACATGGTCTAATTTGCATGCATAAAAAGCCTCTTGGATTGGCTGAGTTAGAGCGGCAGTCTGAGCAGCCTTGCAGTGATTGGTGCAGGATCGAATTGGAAAATTCACTTTGTGGCAATATTCAGACAATTTTCATTTAGCGGCATATTGAAACATTTTTCGGGATATACTCTGCGTATAAGACAACCCCCAATTTTCGATTGACTTTTCTTTGTTTCAAAACTTGTCCTATACACCAGAAAATACGGTATATTAAGTAGACTGTTAGCTATTCTCAGAAGAGAATAAGCACATGCACATTTCTGTACCTGCTCTTTTATAACTGAAATGATCTTTACCTGGATTTGCACTGTTCACTCCCTTATAGATCTTTCAGATTTATACATTCTATTGATTCTTTGATATAAGCCTATCTATCACCTTTAATGTCTTCTGACTGTACCTCATTAGTCCTAAGATTTGTGCTCAGCAAAATCCCCTACTATAGTCAAGAAAGTACTCTTAAATTATCTCTAAAGCACAATACACTGAAGAATACCCTTTATTCCAAACTTTCCATCTTTTTGTTTTGTTTTTATTGTTAAACCACACCAGTCAGTACTAGTTTATAATCAAGGCTTCAGAGATCACTCCTAGCAGGCTTAAGGAATCACAGGATAGTCAGCGGTGTGCAAAGTTAACACCTTACCCCACTGTACTATTTTTTTTTTTTTTGGTTTTTGGGCCACACCCATTTGATGCTCAGGGGTTTACTCCTATGCACTCAAAAATCGCCCCTGGCTTGGGAGGACCATATGGGACGCCTGGGGATCTAACCGCGGTCCGTCCTATGCTAGTGCTTGCAAGGTAGACACCTTACCTCTAGCGCCACCTTCCCGGCCCCACCCCACTGTACTATTATCTCAACTCTTGTTCCTATTTTTTAAACTACTTTTTCTGTAAGGAAGGTCTAAAGCAAAAAGGAAATATGAAGACACTGGAAATACAAAGTCCTTCCAAGAAATGGTATGGAGGAACAATACCTTGGAATATGTTTTCTAATACTTCTTCATTACTATAGCTGGAAAACACAATGCGAACAATAAATTTCCCTGTGCTTTTTTCAAGGGAGCTCCAGGGCCTGCATCCTTATCTAGCTCACAGGGTGTGCAAAGGTTACCTTCCTGGTTATTTCCTTCTTGACATTTTAGCACTTAACAGTTTATGCTACTTCTTTATGTGGTTTACTATCTACTCAACCCCATCAGACTGAAACCAGGACAAGTGTATTTGTCCACTTTGATCCAGCCAGCTCCTGAACATTTGCTAAACATTTAATAAATATCTGTTGAAATAAGTTAAAAATCCTCAAAGTTCTTCATTTATCTCAAGGTGTTATTGAACAGCTCTTTAACCCCATATACAGTCAAAGTTACTCAGAATATTTGTTTTCACAGCACATACTGCCAGGACCACTTGCCTTAAAATTCAGGACTAAAGAGTGACCTGGACAGATATACTCTCAAAAAAGCTCCCCATAACAATTACACTTAAAGGAAGACTTTTGCTGAAACTAAAATTAACAGAAAGTCAAATGTTATAGAAATTTCTGAGGATCTTTTAACAGTGAACATTAATAAGAAATTAACTTCTGGCCCTGTGGGATACTGTCTTTGAAAGTCCTATATTTAGAAATTAAAACCAGCTCTAGTAAATCCCATGGCCTTCGACCATTTTAAATCTCCCTTTTTGGTTAAAAAACACTCCACTTGAAAATACTAAGTTCAAAGGCTGCGGAGACAGTACAGCGGGTAGATAGGGTACTTTGCTTTCCCCACAGACAACCAGGTTCAATTCCCAACATTCCATGTGGTTCCCAAGCACCTCCAGGAGTAATTCCTGAGTGCAGTCCCAAAAATAACCCAAGTGTTGCTGGGTATGCCCCCCCACAAATGCAGAGTTCACTGTAATTCATCCCTCTTAATTTTCTACTTGTTTCACCAGTTTTCTCTAAAAATAATTAGTATTTAAAAATTACTTGTATTAAAATCCTCACATTTAAATATGAAATGGTTTCTAGCTAATTTTCCAATTACCCACAGCAATTACTACAAATTAAACTTCCTTTGGTTATTTTGTTATGTTCCTGTTCACAAAAATACCCTTCTGCATCCTAAAAGACTAGGTGTTAAAGCTAGGAGTCGCTGACATAGTAAACACCTTCTAATATTCTTAAAATATGGCAAACATTGGGGCCGGAGAGATAGCACAGTGGCGTTTGCCTTGCAAGCAGCCGATTCAGGACCAAAGGTGGTTGGTTCGAATCCCGGTGTCCCATATGGTCCCCGGTGCCTGCCAGGAGCTATTTCTGAGCAGACAGCCAGGAGTAACCCCTGAGCATCACCGGGTGTGGCCCAAAAAACAAAAAAAAAAAAAAAGGCTAACATTAATTACATAGTATATTTACCTTAGTTTTGTTTTTAAAACTGGCTCTATACAATAAATGAATGCTGCTTTCTCTATTTAGGATACTGGGGCCACACTTGGTGGCAGTCAGGTGTTATTCCTGGCTCAGCACTCAAAAATTGCCCCTGGCAGACTCAGGGACCATATGGAATGCAGGGAATCAAGCCCAGGTCCGTTCCAGTTCACCACGTGCAAGGCAATGTCCTACTGCTGTCTATCCACTCAGGGCCTCAAGCAGTATCTTTAACTTTACTTCCATTTTGTTTGACAGGAAGCTGGGGAAGTAGTGTAAGGAAAGCAGGGAAGAAAGCCAGAGTACAAATATGTAAAGCGTGCACTCTAGCAGATATAAATTCCTTGTCTCTTATGAATGCTTCTTTGAATTGTTCCACGTTGTGCGTGTGATCCTATTTGACAGATATTAACTCTTTTTTAAAAACTACCAAAATAGCAGGCAATTGTATTCTGAATAATCTCATGATTTTATCTAGCTCTAAAGTTAAAATTCAAACACTATAAATTTCTTTGTTAATAATATCAGGCTTCTCCCTACACACCTCTAGATAGAATTTTGTATGCTAATACATTTAGACACTCTGAAGCAAATTACCTCAGAAACAGTGCTAAAGTACATTACAATAAGCAGCAACAAAGTAAATAATTTACATTACTCAAGAACATCCTTCTATTTCAATTTCTTTTAATTCATCATTGAAGATAAAGTCAAGACCTTTTGGGGAAGAAATTAAGGAACTGTAATTCAAAACAGAAAAGATTAAACTCTTCTTAATTCAAAGACTTCCTACAGTCTGACAGTCATCAACCAGTAAGAACTAAATCATCAGACTGGCTTTCCACCGTCAGTACTTCTCATTATGAAGAGAAAAACTGAAATGGGTTGCCTTGGAAAGTTTAAGAATAAATGAAAGAAAATGATGATACTCACCATTAAAACCCTGATAAGTATTCCTGCAAGCGGAGTGTGAATAATCTATGAAGACACATTTAACAAATAAGAATTAGTGCATCAGCAAAAACCTGAAATTACATCCCACCTATTTAAAGCTAATACAATTGCAAATAACCTTAGTTTAATTACTTGTAAAATAGAGTTTAAATATTTACCAATATTTCACAGGGTTTGAAAACATTTTTTTCTTGATATATCCCCATATGGGTTATTATTCAAATTAATAATTTAAAAATTAGAGGCTGGAGCAATAGTACAGCTTGTAAGGCAGTACCTGCACACAGCAGACCTAGGTTCAAACCCGGGCATCCCGTCGAATCCCCTAAGCAATAACATTAGTTATTTCTGAGTGCAGAGCCAGGAGTAACTTACCCCTTAGAATGGCTAGGTGTAGACTCTCCACCCCAAAAAATCAGTTCGTAACAAGTATGCAAAGAGGGAAACCGTACCGGTTTTATATGGAGTAATAAAAGGGAAAGTAATACAATTATGTGTCAAATAATGCAAAAGTAATGACTTATGTCACTTTTATCAAAATTATTTGTATTTGCTCTTTAGATTTAAGATCTTCTCTGAGAAATGCATACATGTATTTGTGTGTTTGCTATTATCAATCCAAAATGTGACAACACCAAAAGCATACTGATAATTTTCTTAAGGAAAAAATTAATTTTATCAATTACCAAGTCCTTCAGTTAACTTTAAATACTGCTATTACTTGTTGACAATAGAACTCAGATAAACTACACTGGCTCAGAATCAGGTAAGTTAGTCAAATTCCATCCCCTAAATAAAGCTGTGGGGATGAGGCCCTATTTTAGTTAAATAGGTGAGCATCTATTTTATCCCTGGCATTAGAATTTCACTTCAGTTTAGAATTGCACAGGCACAGTAATAACTAAAAGCAAACCTATCTAGTTGTTTTGACTGTGTTGTTGGTTAGTAGCAAATCACCTTAGCACAAGGCCACCTGTTTTAACACCTAGAGAACACACCCTGCTTTCCCAAACTCCCCTTAACCAGTCTTCCCTAAAGACAGAAGCACACAGTTTGAATCCCCTCTCACAAAGGCTGACAGATCCACATCCTACTCTCCCCTAACATAAATACCCATTTCCGACCTAAAAAACAGAATTACTCTTCCAAAGTGGCTGGTAGATGCTTCTTTGTGAGAGCTCTACGCACTCCCCGGAGATCCGTGACCTCACCAGTGACGTCTATATCTTGGGATCTGAACTCAACAGCGTTATTTACACTGGTTTTATTTGGGGGGGAAGGGGAGTGGTTTTTTCTTTCTTTCCAATTTTCTATATTAACCAAGTACCAGCAAAGGGCAGAGAGCTTTGCCATTGCTCCCAGTCATCACCACCTTAGCGGTATTTACTGTCACCCAACTCTGTCTTCTTCAAGTATTCAGAAATTAAAGGAATCAATCAGAATGAGATTTAAAAAAAAAAAAAAGTACAACCAAAACCAACAAAGAACCAGAGTCTGCTATGGATAGTAGCTGAATCTTTCTCAACAAAGGACTATTCTGATTTCCTTTTACATGGAATCAGCATTTTTAAATTAAATGAAATGGTAGGCCAGAAGTCTATTCTGTAAGACCATTTTCACAGGCTGAGACCACAGCCTGGTTAATGTTAGAGTTGAGGGCATGGACATAGGGACACAGACACAAAGACACAACACACACACACACACACACACACACACACAAAGGTTAAAGGCAATACAATTTTTATTTTTGATTGACTTCGAGGCCTTACAAACCAGTGCGTGCACGGCTTTATTCCCTAAGGCATGGGTTCCTGGGGATCAAGTCTAGCCAACGACCATTCCTGAGCTTCCTCCACATCAGAGGTTGCCACTACTTTCTCGTTCCAGGTCAACCACCAGGACACCCAAGCCGGCGAGAAACTCGCTCTGCTCCGCTGAGTGCATGTGCAAAAGGGCTTTGGAAGGGGCCGGGCGGTGGCGCCAAAGGTAAGGTGCCTGCCTTGCCTGCGCTAGCCTCGGACGGACCGCGGTTCGATCCCCCGGCGTCCCATATGGTCCCCCAAGCCAGGAGCAACTTCTGAGCACATAGCCAGGAGTAACCCCTGAGCGTCACCGGGTGTGGCCCAAAAACCAAAAAAAAAAAAAAAAAAGGGCTTTGGAAGCCGCAAGCCAAAAGGCCAGGATCCCACCTCGGTGGGAGGAAGGTGGTGGAAGGAGGCACACAGGAGGCTCTGGGTCATAGTGGAACCCCAAGTTCCCTCGATCTAGGAGTTAAGGAGGTGAGTGACTAGTGGGGGGAAGCCATCTTCTGTGCGGGCATATTTGCAATCAGGGATCAAACACGGGGGTGGTGTGGGGGTTCGTGGCTTGAGAGGCGAGTCACAACTCGCTCACTGCACAATCTGCACGGGAGATCCCACACGGGCACTCACCGACGCCCTTTCTTTTCAAGGCATCTGAAAATGAAGGACGAACACACACGGAGACACACACATACACACACACGGAACAAGGCTCGGGATAATTCCCCTCTAACACACACATCCATACATACATGGCTAGGGATGAACCCCCTCTATAACACACACACACACACACACACACACACACACACACACACGGTAGGAACAAGGCTCGGGATGACCCCCTGGCTTGGGATGACCCCTCTAAAACAGACACGCACACACACAGGCTGAAAATGATCCCCTCTAACACACACACACACACAAAACAATGGCTCGAGGTGATCCCCTCTAAAACACACATGCACCCACACACGCTGGGAACAAGGCTCGGGATGACCCCCTCAAAACACACATACACACATACATGGCTAGGGATGACCCCCCCCTCTATAATACACAGATACACACACACACAGGGAACAAGGCTCGGATAATTCCCCTCTAGCACACACATACATACATACACACATACATGGCTAGGGATGACCCCCCTCTATAATACACACACACACGGACGGACGGACGGACGCCCCGCTCTAGCGAGAAGCCAACCCGGGATCCCGACCGTGTCGCCCCTCGGACCCGGGGCCAGGCCTCGAGCACCGGGAGGCGTCGGGGCCGCAGAGGAGCCCCGAGGCCGCCGCCCGCCCGCCCCGCCCCGCCCCACCCCCGGCCCGGCCGGCGACGAAACCCCGGCCCCCGACTCGAGCGCCCCCGAGGGCCGGGCCGGGCCGGGCCGGGCGGCGCGGCGTCCTCCGGGCCCAGAACAAAGCGCGCTCGGCCATCTTGAGGCGGCCCACAGACCCCCGCGGCAGGCCGGCCCGCCACGCTCCACGCGCGCACACAGGCGAGTCCTCACCGTCCTCGAAGTCCATGGCGGGTCTGTCTCCGGGCCACCCCGGCCTCGACGGCGCTGCGCGGAGCGGGCGAAGGCGGCGACGAGCGTCCGAAACCGACCGGGTCGCGCGGACTCAGCGAGAGAGCGAGCGGCGGTCCGGCCCCGAAGCAGCAGGCCGCGCGACGGAGGGGCGGGGCTAGCGGCGTTGCCAGCCGCGGCAGCGCGGCCGGCGATTGGCTGGCGTGGCGCGGAGGGGCGGGGCTTCGGGCGTGGGGGCGGGAAGCAGGGTCGCTGTCAAACTCCGGACGACTCACTCATCCCAGGGTAGAAGGAAGTCTTTTTCTTTTTTCTTTTTTCTCTTTTCTTTTCTTTTCTTTCGTTTTGTCTTTTCTTTTCTTTATTCCTCCTCTCTTTCTTTTTTCTTTCCTTTATTTCTCTCTCCTCTTTTCTTTCTTTTGTTTCACTCTTTCTTCCTTTCTTTTTTCTTTCCTTCCTCTTATTTCTTTCTTTCCTTTCTTTTTTCTCCCCTTCCTTTTCTTTCTTTTATTTCTTTCATTCTTTCTTCCTTTCTTTTTCTTTCCTTTCTTATTTCTTTCTTTTTTCTTTTTTCTTTCCTTCCTCTTATTTCTTTCTTTCCTTTCTTTTTTCTTTCTTTTATTTTTTCTCCCTTCCTTTTTTTCTTTTATTTCTTTCATTCTTTCTCTTTCTTTTTCTTTCCTTCTTATTTCTTTCTTCCTTTCTTTTTTCTTTTCTTTCTCTTATTTTTTTCTTTCTTTCTTCCATTCTTTCTTCCTTTCTCTTATGTCTTTCTTTCCTTTTTTCTTTCCTTTCACTCTTTCATTTCTTCCTTTCCTTCCTTCTTTCCCTCCCTCTCTCTCCCTCTTTCTTTCTTCTTTATTTTCTTTTTCTTTCTTTCTCTCTCTTTCTTTCTCTCTTTCTTTCTTTCTCTTTCTTTCTCTCTCTCTTTCTTTCTTCTTTCTCTTTCTTTCTTTCTTTCTTTCTTTCTTCCTTCCTTCCTTCCTTCCTTCCTCCCTCCCTCCCTCCCTCCCTCCCTCCCTCCCTCCCTTCCTTCCTTCCTTCCTTAAAACGAGCGCCAAAGTGTGGTGTCCTTGCGGGGTGGGGAGGGGGGGTAGGGGGGATGAGGCAAGAGAGTTCCTGCCTAGAGCCCACCTTGTTCGATTCTGGTAAAAGCCAAAGTATGGTATAAGGGTTGGATCGGCTTCTTCCTGCCCAATTCCACGTGCTGACCTTGGGGTGGGGGTGGGGGGGTCACACCTGGCTGGGTTACTCCTGGCTCCAGAAATTGCTCCTGGCAGGCTCGGGGGACCATATGGGATGCCAGGATTTGAACCACCAACCTTCTGCATGCAAGGCAAACGCCCTACTTCCATGCTATCTCTCCGTCCCCTAACCTTTGCTTTTTTAATAGCTGGGTAATGAGTGATGAGAAAATGTTGAAATGCTTAATGGAACTCCGCTCTGCCGTGGATACACAGAAGTCCCGGTGTTTTCTAAGACCTCTGTGAGTGGAGGAAAAGGATTGCTGTGTAGGAAACAATTATGGAAAAATTATCCAAGATTGGCTAAAAAAAAAAAAAAGTTTTGAGGTTTTAGGTGCAAAATTAAAATGTTGGAAAATTCACAAATAGAAGATTGTGGCAATTACATAAACTTAAAAGATAACAAACACACACACATACACACACACACACACACACACACACACACACACTGTATTGTCACTTTGGAAGTAGAATTAAATGAGAATAAAGTTATTCATCCACAAAGTAAGTAAAATATGGGGACAAAGATCCACTGTTTTGTCATCTTGTCCCTGGAACTGTTTGAACTCCGGTTTAAAAGACTTTTTTTTCTTTTCTTATTATTTTTAATAGAGCAAATGGTGTAAGCCACAGAATAGAGAACCATGAATCCAGATTTGCAGATGTGACTCCCACCAAGAATAGTAGGATTCTTCTGTCTTTTACTTCCCATTCTACCCACTTACTCACCCTGGGCGTGCCTGGAGAAATATCTAGAATTGATGATAGTCTGTCTTATCTGAGCACTTGCTCTATACAGACCTGACATCTGACCAGACCCAAGAGATAGTCATCAAACCACACCTGGATTCCACTTGTTCTACCCAATAAGAACATTTAGTGTGTGAAGTGACCCTCAACACTCTGGTGAGGAGGTACATGGAAGAAAGCCAGGCTGGAGCAAGAAATTGCTCCTGCAGGAAAGGAAAGTCAGTCCTAATTCTTACTAGGCCTTTAGAAGCCTTCCCTGGCAGGAAAGAATTTCAGGAGATGAATAATAAAGTAAAACAAGTCTATTTGGCCCAGTTAGAGAAATAGTATGGCAAGTAGGACTCTTTCCTTGCGTGTGGCCAATCTGGGTTCAATCCCTGTTACTCATATGATCTCTGGAGCCCTACCAGAAGTGATTGCTGAGCACAGAGACAGGACTAATCCTTGAGTTCCACCATGTGTGCCTGCTCCCCACCACTCCCATACACAAAGTTTATTTGGAAAAGTTTATTGAGATAGAGATAAGCATGCTCAAAAAAAAACACGGGGGCCCGGAGAGATAGCACTGTGGTGTTTGCCTTGCTAGCAGCCAATCCAGGACCAATGGTGGTTGGTTCGAATCCCGGTGTCCCATATGGTCCCCTGTGCCTGCCAGGAGCTATTTCTGAGCAGACAGCCAGGAGTCACCCCTGAGCAACGCCAGGTGTGGCCCAAAAACAAAAAAAAAAAAAAAAAAAAAGAAAGAAAGAAAGAAAGAACACCGGTTTCTCCAGAGTGGAAAAATACATATATAAGGGCCGGAGAGATAGCACAGTGGTAAGGCATTTGCCTTGCATGCAGAAGGACCGTGATTTAAATCCCGACATCTCATATGGTCCCCTGAGCCTGCAGGGGGTGATTTCTGAACATAGAGTCAGGAGAAGCCCCTGAGTGCTGCAGGGTGTGACCAAAAAAAAATACATATATCAAGCTGGGATGTAGGCAAAAGCTCCACAGGGTAAGGAGGTGCACATTTTGGCAGGAGACATGGCCAGATATGCTATAAGGGAAAGGGAACACACATCTTAGACAGAGATGTAGGCAAATATGCCTTTTCCTCTCCAAGTCAGTTTATATAGTTTTTCCAAGTGGCCCTCAAAGTCCATTACTAGGATGGTTGTCAAAAGGGTGAGCTTACAGTTTTGGTGGTATTTCAGTGTTGTTATATTTTTAATTTTTTATTACTTGTAGCACTATAATGTACAATACATTTCCTGTGATGATTTTCTGTGTATATCATTTCAACACTATACCCAGCACCAATGTACCCACCTCCTTCCCTAACGTTCCTATTGCCCATTCTTTTTACATCCTCCCTATTCATTCACAAATTCTATTTTGTGGTTCAGTTCTTTTTGTTGTGTTGTCTTTGGTCCTTTGTTGCTACCTTATTTTTCTTTTTTGTGTTATCCTATTTGTCAAGTCTGCATCTATCTCTTTACTTCTGATTTCACTCAGCATAGCATCCTCTAGTTTCATCCATGTTGCAGAAAATTGCATGATTTTGCTATTTATTAGAATTCATAGGGGCTGGAAAGATAGCATGGAGCAAGCATTTGCCTTACATGCAGAAGGACAGTGGTTCGAATCCCGACATCTCATATGGTCTCCCGAGCCTGCCGGGAGTGATTTCTGAGTGTAGAACCAGGAGTAACCCCTGAGGGCTGATGGGTATGATCCAAAACCAAAAGAAAATTTTTAAAAATAAAAAATAGAATTCATAGTATTCTATTGTGTATTATACCACAACTTCTTTTTTTTTTTTTTTTACTAATTTTTTATTTTTAATTATGAGAACAAAGATGCAAAGAAAGAGGACAAGGTAAAGTTACAGTGGAAGGACAATCACCCATAAATAGAATTCTCAGTAGTCCCAATGCTGATAACTTAACTTTGAACTTTCAGCCAAAGAACATTAAGAAAAATCAAACAGAAGCCACGTACAATTACTTTGTCCCTCAAGTCCCCCAGATTGTAGTACATAATATTTCTTAGCAGTACACAAAGCAATCTAAAGACATAAAACTTATGTAACTCCTTAAACATTGAAGGCAAAGTACTTTTTTACATTTCCATACACATGCATATTAGTTTAAGTTAACCTCAAAAGTTTAAGTGTGTTGTTTTTCTTAAGGATTAGAGTCAAAGGAGTACAGTAAAAATGGTGTTAGAGTGGCAATTATTGTTTGCATCGGCCCACCAAAATATGAGGGACATGGAAAGGAAAAGCCTTGGCCAAAATACAAGGAGACCCTACCCCTGAAGTTTCCTGGCATAAGACCAACTCTAGGCGCCAGGCAAACTAGTTTGTCCAATCCAGGTCATTGTCTGTAGTGCCAATACACTTTTATTTTTCATACACTCTCTGTTGTTGTATACCACAACTTCTTAATCCCTAATTGGACATTTTGGGTTGTTTTAATGTCTTGGCTATTGCAGTGAATACTGCAATGAACATAGGTGTTGCATATATTCTTTCAGATAAATATTTTTGTGTTTGGGATAGATGTGATATCAGCTTTTAATAATTTTGGTATGACCTTGGCACTAGCAATGGAGCCTCTTTTCCATCCCTGGGTATAGCTGTGATCTGAAACTGTAATTCTGTAATTTCAAAAGGTTTTCTCAGATGGTCCCTGTATCTCAAAGGCCTTCATATCTTTGGATTAATTTAGGTTCCAGGCAGTGCTTTCCCTCCCAATATATACTACAGGGGCCCCCTCTCTCTCTCTGCTTGCAACATCCATTTGCTTCTCTTTGAAATTCAAACCACTTGCTTCAGGGATCATTTTCCAAGAATCATCTCTGAAAATATGCCTGGAGGAAACACTGGTAAACAGAAAGAACTGCCCCACAGCTGGTTCAAGCACTGTTTCTTCCTTCTCACTTTCCTTCTCCACCTCTATTGAGTCACCAAATTCTCAACACTTTTCTTTTGTCGTACCCCCCCCAATCTTCTATTCATCATCATCTTCTATTCAAACACATTGAAACTGAACTTATAAGTTCCTTTCTTAAACCTGCTCTTCTTCCTTTAGTCTGTTAATGCAAGTGAGCAACCACCATGAATCTCAGTTTTGAAACCACTCCAGAAACTCCATACTCCACTCCACAGGGTTTCCTACTGTACTCTGCCAAATAAACCCATCATAAAGCTTTTCATCTATTAAAGTGCCTTAAATTTAGCCCCTTTGTCCCTCTCTCTTTCTCCAACTACTTTAGACTCTCAAGATCCTGTGCTCTCAGGTTCTGATCATAGTTTCCTACTCAGTTTTCCAGATTTCTAGGAGGTTGAAAATCTGAATAAAAATATGAACTTTTTATCTTATATTTCTATTATAGATTTCCATCAATGCAAATTCCTTAATCTGGGGTAGGATCTTGTCCCTGTTCGACTGCATTTCCCTATACTCCTCTACTCTGCTTTGGGTCTGCAATTTTAAGCTGTTGGCAATTTCCAAAACTCTTCAATGCTTTTTCATGCAACTAAACTTTATGCTACTGTTATTCCCTCTACTTAGAATAATGCCTGGTTTATCCTACTTATCTTCAAAACACAACTCTGGAATTATTTCCTCTAAGGAACATTTTTATATAGCACTCCCAAACCCTAAACCAGAATTCCCAAACAGAAACTGTTTGTAATTTATAAATGAAGTATGTTCCTGGCTCCTAAATACCCTTTTTTGTGCCCCTTTACATGGCATATATGTAGCACAACAATGGAGAAGCTGTAGCCAAAACACTACTAGAGGAAAATAATATTAGAAAATATTAAATTTCATAGTAAAATTAGAAAAGATTTAATCAGAATGAAATTAGGTGCAAATAGCTTCATCAGTACAAAATTGCAGTCTCCTACAATTAATTTGGAAAGTGACAGTAAGATTGCCAAAGGGTGTCCTAATTTTATAACCCTTTACTAATTTGCTTCCAAATAATTCTTTTGTTTTTAAGAAAATTTATTACTACTTAGAATGAAAAAGCATGGATTAAGCATCAGTACTTTATAACAATTCAGTAAAATTTTACATGAACAAAATAATTACTACTCAAAATTCTGAAGACTCATCAAAGAAGATCTGGTGACAGGTCCACAACAATAGAAATCTGCTGAAAACAGCTGGTTTGAAAACTCTGAAAGTTTTATACATACTAGAAGATAGAATTCACCCACTTTTGATATGCAACTTCATAAAGATGCAGGTGTCTGTAGCAGTTCAAAGTAACAGCAATTAAAATAATGACTAAACTCATTAAATCCCTAGGCTGTAATATTAAGAAGTGTTTCCAAGCATCTGACATGTATTAACTCATTTATCTGCCCACTAGTCCTATGATGTAGGTATCATTACCATCCCTACCCAATCAATATGGAAATTATGATCCAGAGAGGTAAACTTATTTGTCCGCTGTTACTCCCTTCTCCCAAGTTCTTGTTTTGTTCACCTTGAGAGGCAGACCTGCCCACATCTGGAAGGGGTCTTTGTCTTCCTATTTTGTTGACCTTGAGAGGCAAAAGGCCCTAGGGACAAGAGAGAGATTGGGAAAGATTGAGCGAGAGGAGGGAGAGAGGTATCAGCAAGAGAGGTGGCTGGGAGAGACAGGTTTGAATGCAGGGCTACTTAGGGAACAGACTTAAAAGGTAAAAAGCTTAGGAGCCAGTCATGGTCGCTAGAGCCTTAATAAAGGTGATGTTTCATGAAACCTGACTGCTTGTGGATCATTTCCTCCCCCTGAGACCTCCAGATGGAGGGGATTGGAGTCGCATGGCCCAGGCTGGAGGAGAAAGGCCTCTCACCCTCCATCTCACCATCATCCACCTCCATCAAGGACTTTATAATTGATATGTTTTTCAACATTTTGGTGCCTGAACGTTGATTTGAACCCTGAACTGAGAAGACCATAATGATGGTGAGATTTCTGTTCTTGTATTTGATTTTGGCTCGTTTTTATCTGGAGTGAACCCAAAAGCCTGGAGCACCTCGTGGAACCGTTTCTGAACATGGCGGTCAGACTGAACATGGCGGTCAGAAGGGCCAGTGTAGGAGGGAAGGTGAAAACTTGGATCACCCCCATCCGAGGCCCATGACTGGGATTTTTCCACAAAAATTTCCACAAAAAGTCCTTTCTCCAAGGACCTCGGCCTTCTCAGAGATTGATGGAGAATTCTGATTGGAAAAGGACAAGAAAAAAGACTTTATTGAGGGTGGATTGATTTCTGGATTATGACATTCAGCCTGGATTTGAATTTCAACTTTGGAAATTTCGGACTTTTGACTCAGATGACCCTAGTTGCTTTCAGCACTCAGAAGGAGGGGTGGGCGGTCACGCCGGCAAACGGGGTGCAGTGGGGGGGGGTGGGGCCCCCCGTCTGCGGGACACAGGATTCCATGAAAGTAAAGCCAAGTGGTGGAAGCCCAGCATCTGTACAATTGGTGTTAGGTGATGGGATAAATTGGGCAAGTCCGCAGTGTATTCATGTTTGGATAATTTGGTGGTGGGATAAAAAATTTAAAAAAGGAGATAGAAAACAGTGAATCCCAAATGAAAATTTCGATTTAAAACCACCTGCATCTAACCTTGTTTCAGGTGTATCTCTTGATTTAAGTCATTTTCTTGCTGGCTTAAATGTGCTTTATAGTTTTCCATAATGTTTCCAATTGCATGATGTTTTATTGTGTGCTTTAATGTAGTAGCCGGTTTTCAAAATGTATTTTCTGTATAAATGTTCTTGCAAGTGTGTTTAGGGAAAAGTTAATAGGAACAGGAAATCCCAGGAAAAAAATGCTTGGTTAAATAGCATTAACTAAGAAAGGTTAATAGGAACAAGGACGGTCCAGGATAGGGCTTGGTAAATAAGCATTAAGAAAATTTTAAGCTACAAGTATATTTTGCAGAAAAGTTGCTTTCTGAAAGGTCTCATACTTTTAAGTTCTCACTTTAAATTTTGTTGCTATGGGAATATTAGGGTTCCGGCCTTTGGCCAAAGGCAGAAGTCAGGAAAACAAAGGATAACCTATGCTCTTTCTGTTTTGGGTTTTGTTTTGGTTTGGTTTGGTTTGGTTTTTGGGCCACATGGCGGTGCTCAGGGGTTACTCCTGGCTGTCTGCTCAGAAATAGCTCCTGGCACGCACGGGGGACCAGGACCATATGGGACACAGGGATTCGAACCAACCACCTTAGGGTCCTGGATTAGCTACTTGCAAGGCTAACACCGCTGTGCTATCTCTCTGGCCCGCTCTTTCTGTTTTTTAAAGAAGGGGCAGATTTTACTCCCCTCCCACAATTTCGTGTTTTGCTCACCTTGAGAGGCAGACCTGCCCACATCTGGAAGGGGTTGGCTTCCTGTTTTGCTCACCAGGTGGATAGATTGGGGGAGATTCAGAGGGAGGTTGGAGAGAGAGGATTGAGCAAAAGAGGTCGTTGGTAGAGACAGGGTTGAATGCAGGGCTACTTAGGGAGCAGGCTTAAAAGCTTAGGAGCCACACATGGTGGCTAGGGCCTTAATAAAAGCGATGTATCCTGAAATCTGATTGCCTGTGGATGATTTCTTCGCTGTCACCCTGACAGACCCACCAAGCCAAAGACGCTGCAGGCACCAGGCCAATTCCATTAACCATCCTGGACTATATAATATGTTTTCAACAGCCCACCATCACTCAACTGAGGAAAGTAGAGCAAAGCTTCAAACTCAAGCAGTCTAATCCTAGAGCCTAAACTTGCATCCTCTCTTTTTATTGTTTGTTTTTGGGCCACACCCAGTGATGCTCAGGGGTTACTCCTGGCTATGTGCTAAGAAATGGCTCCTGACTTTAGGTACCATATGGGATGCTGCGGGATTGATCCGTGGTTCGTCATAAGTTAGCTCGCAAGGCAAACATCCTACCGCTTGCACCACCACTCTAGCACCTAAGCTTCTGAATTTTATCTTAATGTCCATCATAGTTTTAATTTTCTAAATATGGGGAGATCTAGCTATGAGTAACAACTCTCAATCTCAACTGGTGGCCAGAATTGATTTTGTGGATCTGCACAGGTAAGAGGATTTCCCTGTCTTCCTGGCTCTACAATATGTGTCTGTCCCAAAGGTTCACAGTTCAACCAAGGGGTTCATTTCCCTAGCTAGAAGCCAAGAGTTTGCATGGAGTTAAGTTCTTCTGGTGGAATATCTAAGATTTGTTAAGGTTACCCTACCTGTCTATTGAAAGCGAATGAGTCTTTGTGCTTCCAACCTCTGACACCAATTGGGCATATAGTTGACTAATTGAAATGTTTGTGAATGAACGGAAAGGAAACATCCAAAGTAAGAATCTGTATTTTAGAATATTGCCTTTTACATTAATATTACACGTGTATATGTGCAAAATTCAAAAGTATATATATATATGTATATATACATGCATACATATATATACAAATACACACACACACACACACACACACACACACATATATACTGTCCAATCCTCCTTTACATTCTCTCCCTAGATGGAACCGGGTATCATTAAATCAGAATTAAGATAGAGGAAGAACAAATACTGGAGAATTAAGATAGAGGAAGAACAAATACTGGACAATCTCATGAATAGAATAGAGAAACAACAAGGAAATAGTATCAAACACAAAATCCCTTGGTATTGGATTACAAAACTGATGAATAAACAGGGCACAGTTAGGAAGGAAAAAATAATTGGACCAGGGCCAGACTGCGTAGAAACAGTGGTGGAGGAGCTGGAGAGATAGCATGGAGGTAGGGCATTTGCCTTGCATGCAGAAGGACAGTGGTTCAAATCCTGGCATCCCATACGGTCCCCCGAGCCTGCCAGGAGCGATTTCAGAGGGCAGAGCCAGGAGTAACCCCTGAGCGCTGCCGGGTGTGACCCAAAAACCAAAAAAAAAACCAAAACTGGTGGAGAGTCACAGGCATTCCAGTGGAGGTGAGCTGTACTGACTTAAAAGGTCAATACTATATGCTGGATAGTACAGAGGGTAGGCTATTTGCTTTGCAGGAGACCTACCCTGGTTTGATCCTTGGCATCCCATAAGGTCCTCTGAGAACCACCAGGAGTGATTCCTGAGCTCAGAGCCAGGAGTAAGATCACCGGCAGGTGTAGGCAAAACTCAAAACTCAAAACCAAAAAAATATACCATAAATTTTAACACTATTGTAACCATATTACTAGACCATAATATATATATAGATATATATTTTATAAGCTATATATGTGGTATAGTTTACAAACAGGAAAAAAGACAGTCGTTGTTGAACCAGTAGAGGGCACCACACACCAAATATAATAGATTAAGATACAGAAATTGAGCAACAAGTTCTGGTTCTAGCTGGTCTGAAGTAGTTGAAAACCATACGGGAACAGTCTATTACTGTGAATCTGTGCTCTGCAGGGTCTGAATTCCTCTTTTGGTTCAAATATGGATACACGGTTTTCTGACTCCTTCATTTCACTGGATGTTTTTAGAAATGCCCTTCAAATGAAATAATGTCAAAATACTTGTTATGCAAAATCTTATACGGAACCTGATAACAAAAATATTCATAATTTAAGGACAAGAATAAAAATCAGTAGAAAGAAAATTACAAAATATGTAACAGATTTTTTTCTGGTGAGTTCTTGTGTAGATACAGGCATGATATCTCATTTCTATATTCTCCGAGTTTAAGGATATAATTACTATTTCTATATATCTTTTATATATGTATATAATACATACTTGATAGAAAGACATAATATGTATTAACAATTTTTATAATTTTTTCATAGTCAGATATTGTTTTTTATTCTTTGAAGATAAAATTGTTGAAGTAAAGGAAGGATGGCGCTGGAGTGATAGCACAGCTGTAGGGCATTTGCCTTGCATGCAGCAGACCAGGGGTGAACCTGGGTTTGATCCCTGGCATCCTATATGGTTCCCAGAGCCTGCTCAGGAGCGATTTCTGAGCATAGAGCCAGGAATAACCCCTGAGCACTGCCAGATGTGGCTCAATTCCCCCACCCCAAATAGGGGAAGGTGCATTTATGTTTGTTTTGTTTTCTTTGGGCCACACATGGTGGTGCTCAGGGCTTACTCCTGGCTCTGTGATCTCTTAGTGATCACTCCTGGGTACAGAGAATTAAAATTGGAATTAAACTCATGCAGTACAAGTGCCTTACCTTCTATACTAGATGTCCAACCCATTAAAAGTGTTTTTTGGGTCAGGGAGATAGTTCATTAGGGTTAAGTACAGACTTTGCACTAATTTCAGACTAAGTTAAAATCCCAGTACATTATGGTGCAAAGTCTCAAGGATACCTCAGGACATGCTCTGAGCACCAAGCCAGGTCAGCCCCCAAGCACTGCCAAGTATGACTCTGCCATTTCCCTCTCCAAATCTGTATCTCCAGCGTGTCACTCCCATAGAATCATCTAGAGAAGGTTTGCTAAATTTCAACACTCAGTCCTCACTTTTCTGATTTAATGATGAGTATTAAACTGTTAACCATGTTTTGCTCTTTAATTAATTAATTAATTAATTTTTGTTTTGCTCTTTTAAATACACTTAAAAGAAAATAGTTTCTCTTCCCCTTTCAGGAAGTAATTCCTGAGATGTCAACCCTAGAAAAAGAAACTCCAGAGATTAAATTAATAGGCACTAAACAATCAATCCACCATCCTGGTAGGGAAATGGCATAACAATTACACTTTGAATCAGGGCTGGAGCAAGCATTTGCACATTTTAAGGCTAAAAGCTGGGGTGGTTTTAATATTCCCTCTAACTATTCTGCTGCCCTTGGGAGGTAATTAGCTAATGACAATGAAGGCTTTTAAACTGAAACATGTTGTATAAATCCCGAGCACAGGAAAACACACAAGAGGATTTCCCCTGGTTGCCAATACTTTTCAACCAGAGATGGTTGATGCATCTTGAAGCCAATTTTTCTTTTGCAACTGAAATCTTCCTAACCTTTGTTCCAAGTGAAACAAAAGAAATTGTTCTTTACCATGCCTATTTTACAAATCAAAGTCCTAAGAAGATTATCCCTTTACCCTCATAAATGAGGTTCCTGCCTCAACAAATCATCACATGGTGGAGTGACTTGTGGGAACAAAGTTTAGGCTGTTGTCTGCATACTTGCTGTTGCCCTGAATAGCACCTTTTGTTTTAAAGCAACTGATTTGCCTAAATAGAAATAAATCAAGGAATATAAAATATCATAATAAATAGCATCAGTTTATCTCTTTTTCATTACTCAACTCTAGTAACCTTTACTAAGAAAAACTGGTTTGGGAGCCTGGAGGGGGAACAGTGATCAGGACATGCCTAATTTGCAAAGATCTGGGTTTGATTCCTAGTACCACATGGTGTGGACCTGGAAGCACCAAGGTGGCCTGGGCCTGAACAACAATCATCCAGGGGACCCTGGCCTCCTGATGACTGTTTGGGGACCCCCACCACCACACACAAACTCTGCACAATATGAAGCTCACCACAAAGAGTGGTGAGTGCAGTTAGAGAAATAACTATACTGACAACTATCATAACAATGTTAATGAGTGAGTGAATTAGGATGCCTATCTCAAATACAGGTGAGGGAGGAGAAAACTGGGGGACATTGGTGATGGGGAATGTCGCATAGGTAAAGGGGGGTGTTCTTTTTTTAAAAATATTTTTATTTATTTAAACATCTTGATTACAAATATGATTGTGATTAGGTTTCAGTCATGTAAAGACACCCCCCATCTCCACTGCAACATTCCCACCACCAATGTCCCAAATCTCCCTCCATCCCACCCCCCCACCTGTACTCTAGACAGGTTTTCCAGTTCCCTCATTCTTTTTTTTTAATATATTTTTAAAGTAACATGATCATATTTGGGTTAGTCATAACCAGAACACCCCCCTTCACCAGTGTAACATTACCCCCTTTCCCCTTCCCATCAGGGGGGTGTTCTTTATATGACTGAAACTCAACTGCAATCATGTCTGTAATCAATGTGTTTAAATAAAGATATTATTTAAAAATATTGATATAAAAATAAAAAAAGATAATTGGATGATTGTAGAAATAGTTCAATGGAATGAGTTCATACTTTGAACAAAGGAAGCTTAGGTTCTATCCCCAGTACTCCACAATCCCCTGAGCACTGCCAGAAGCTCTCCCCACTAAGTATAGCGTTACTGGGTACTGTTGGGTGTAGTCCCCAAACCAAAAAATAAATAAAGCTGGGTTGATCAAGTAATCTAGTTTTAGAAATTTCTCCAATCAGAGGCTCGAAAGGTAGTACAGCAGGTTGGGCACTTGCCAGGAGTGTTTCCTAACTGCAGAGCCAGGAGTATACCCCGAGCATTGCTGGGTCTGTTCCCAAAACAAAAAAAGTAATTTCTCCAATCATCCAATCACCTTTCTTATTTTTAAGAAAATATTTACTTTATAGCTTTTAAAAGAAAGACTAGCAAACAAATAAAGCTAAACTAAACGAGCTTTTTGTTGTGGAACTCTGCCTGAGTCCTTGAACAGTTTTTTTTGTTTCACCAGACACCTTCTAACCACATCTTTTGTTTTCAGGAACTGTTAAAACAACAACTAAAGAGATAGAGGAGGATTACCACGTGATATGGAAGGCTAGGAGGGCTGTCCCTAGACAGAAGTCTGTAACTGCTTTTTCCTGGGATTGGCTTGCCCTGGTAGGGATCTATGAACAAAATGTACTAAGTCTTAGTAGCTGTCACTCTCCTTTGCTCTTTG
Source organism: Suncus etruscus (assembly GCF_024139225.1). NCBI lineage: Eukaryota > Metazoa > Chordata > Mammalia > Eulipotyphla > Soricidae > Suncus > Suncus etruscus. The sequence goes on along the minus strand of NC_064851.1, from coordinate 42,880,767 downwards.
CCGCATCACAAATCTGTCTGGAATGCAGAGGGTATAATGTGACTCTAGTATTCTGCAAAATACTAAATAGTAACCAGGCCTTAAAATTAATCATCTTCCCACTGAAAGTAAATGTTCTTATTTACATAGCTGTTACGTTTTTATATGACTCCCCCAAGTTTTCATGTGACCTGAATAATCCTGTTGATAGCTATTACTGAAGAGAAGATAGGTCATGCTTTTATACTGTTTCATTCAGTATTTAATGTGAGGCAGATGGAATTATCCTCCATGCCCTTTAATTTCTCCATTGCTTTCTGCTTCAGGGAGCTGGAAAAGAGAAAGAAAAGAAATATTCACAGTATATTTAACTATTTGTTTATTTCTTAAAGCATGCAGTAATGTGGAGTCCTCATCTTTGTCTACCTGTGTCTTCTGAAACTCAATTCAGACATTCCACCCCCCCCTCCCCTAGCAACTGTTTGAGCACCAAAGGAAGAAGTACATGGGGAGCCTGATTACACAGTTCTGGCCAACTGTTGAGACCCTTTCAGAAACCCCAATCCAACACCCACTTGGAATTCCACATTGAAAAGACTTCACCCACCGGGGTCAGGAAGATGGCTCAAAAGAAGCCAGCACTGGCCTGTGTAGGGTCCCTGCTTCTATCACAGTCACCATGCAGTCTTCTGAGGATCTCTGGGTGTGACCTAATATTCCCCAAACACCACTAGAGAGGTCTCTGACCAAAAAAAGGCTTCAGAGCCAGCTCTGAGCTGCAAGAGACCCTATATCCTTATGTCTCCACAGATTCTCATTACTTCTAAATGAAGAACAGCTATGACTCAGCAACGTTTCTTATTTATGAAGGACAGCCCGCATCTCCCTTAGCAACTCTGTCCATCATTCACATTCCTGTCTCTTGAGCTGTAACTTGGAGAGAGAGGAAGTTCAATACTAGCATCTTGTAAGATTTTCCTAAGAATATTGGCCAAATGTAAGTTTAAAAATGAAATCCTTACATTAAATCATATTTCAGGCTGAAATGAAATATTTGGAAATCTCATGACAGGAAATATCTAAATAAGAATTATAAAACATTCCTGTAAACATCATTTAAAAATAAAGAATGATGGTTGAGATGTAATCAGTTATTATAGACCTAGGAATAGCATGATCCATGCTATTAATAAGTATTAGAACCTGGTGTTAAAAAATAATGGAGCCAACTGGAAAATCAGAATACATATTGAGCATTACATAATCTTCTTCTTTTTTTTGTTTTTTGTTTTTTTGTTTTTTTTTTTTTGTTTGTTTTTGGGCCACACCCTGTGACGCTCAGGGGTTACTCCTGGCTATGCGCTCAGAAGTTGCTCCTGGCTTCTTGGGGGACCATATGGGACACCGGGGGATCGAACCGCAGTCCGTCCTAGGCTAGCGCAGGCAAGGCAGGCACCTTACCTCCAGCGCCACCGCCCGGCCCCTTGTTTTTTGTTTTTTTCTGGGCCATACCCGATGATGCTCGGGGTTACTCCTGGCTATGCACTCAGAAATCACTTCTGGCTTAGAGGACCACATGGGACCCTGGGGGTTCCAACCACAGTCTGTCCTAGGTCAGCCGCGTGCCAGGCAAATGCCCTACTGTTGTACCACTGCTCCAGCCCCTACATAATCTTAATGTGGAACAATTTTGCTACATTCTTAAGTCATTTGTATTATAGAAATATAATCTCTTTTATTACAGGCAAGGAAACCTAGAGTAGTGAAGTGTGGATGTCAGAACTTACAGCCATACATGCATCAAGTGTCTGGATTCTAACAATACATTAGGTTTCACACAAGATAATTTCTATAAAGTTGGGATAACAATGATGACCAAATCCTAAGGTAACTGAGGATTAGATGAAATAATTAACCTAGTAAACCTACAGTAGAATAAGCATTCTTTACATGTTTTGATTATCATTCTTGATAGGCTTTTGTAAATGATTCCTTTAAGGAAAATATTCTGATATAAATATTCAGAGATATCTGTGTTCCTTTCCCTCTTCATTTCCCAGTTAAGTCATATGTTTTAAAAAAGAAAGTTAAAAAAAAAAAGAATTGAAAGGGCTAGAGAGATAACACAGCAGTATGGTGTTTGCCTTGCACGCAGCCAACCCAGGACGCATGGTGGCTCCAATCCCGGCATCCCATATGGTCCCCTGCGCCTGCCTGCAGGTTTGTGAGCACAGAGCCAGTAGTAACCCCTGAGCACCACCAGTGTGACCAAAAAAAAAAAAAAGTATTGAAATGTCAGTCATTGCCTGACACATAAATTTAATGAATCCTATCATCCAAAGCAATAAGAAAACGTAATATTTTGGTTAAAAATGCACAAAAATTAACTGATAATAACATAGTTGATAATTCTCAAGCAAGTATCAAATATTATACACACTAAATGCAAAGGCTATACCAATCAACCACTATAATCTTTTTTTTTTTTTTTTTTTTTTTTTGGTTTTTGGGCCACACCCGGCGGTGCTCAGGGGTTACTCCTGGCTGTCTGCTCAGAAATAGCCCCTGGTAGGCACGGGGGACCATATGGGACACCGGGATTCGAACCAACCACCTTAGGTCCTGGATGGGCTGCTTGCAAGGCAAACACCGCTGTCCTATCTCTCCGGGCCCTATAATTTAAAAATATTCACAGACTTTGTTAAAATGTAAAATTAAAGGTCTTTGAAAACACTTAAAAGTAAAAAGGCAACTCAGACTAGGATATAATACATTAAAGCATATGTCTGACAAAAAATATTTTATCTAGAATATACTATATGAAGAAGACTTGCAACCCTATAATAAGAAGATAATTTAAATTTTTAAAGAGGAAATACAATTCAAGAGATATAAAATAAGATATACAAGATTGGAGAGATAATACAGTGAGTAATGCACACAGCCTTGCGTGCCCTGCCTGAATCCTGCCAGAAGGAATCTCTGAGAATAGAGCCAGGAGTAAGCCTGAACACAGCCAAGTGTGGCCCCCGCAATAAATAAATAAAATCAGATATACAAATGCACATGGAAAATCAGATATATAAAGCACATGGAAAAATTCTTAATATCATTAGTCATCAGAGAAATGCAAATTAATACCATAATGATATACTATCTTGCAACCAACAGAATAGCTTTTGGTTAAAATTAGAAAAATTAACATGATCAAATTTTGGTGAAAATACTTGAGTACTGGGGGCCAGAGAGATAGCATAGCAGTAGGGCGTTTGCCTTGCACACAGCCGATTCAGTACAGACGGTGGTGCGAATCCCAACAACTCATATGGTCCCCTGTGCCTGCCAGGAGTGATTTCTGAGCACAGAGCCAGGAGTAGCCCCTGAGCACTGCCGGGTGTGAGCCCCAAACAAAAACAAAACAAACAAAACTTGACTACTGAAATTCTACCTCACTACTGGTAGGAATATAAACTGTGACCACCTGTTTTGAGAACAATGTGGCAGTATTTTATAAAGCTCATACCCATGTAAAAAAAAGTTTACCCAGAGACAGCCATTTTCATACTGAACTTTTACAAATGTTCATAGCAGTTTTGTCATTGTAGCTAAAATTAACAACTGAATGGAAAAATAAATTGTAACACGTAGAAACCATGGAATACAACTCAACAATAAAAGAGAAATGAATTAGTGTTTCAAGCAACTATGAAGATGAAGCTAAAAACAATTATGCTAAGTGAAAGAATCCAGATTAAAAGGAGTACATATACATAATCTCATTTTATAAAATTCTATAAAGTATAAACTAACCTATAATAACAGATATAAGAAGAAAATAAAGCACCAACTTCTTGAGGTCAGAGAGGGGAAGGGGTTGCAAAGGTTTATTGGGGGGATCTTTTGAGGCAATGAAAATATTTTATAGATTCATTGAGGTATCAATACCCATATGAGTGGGTACTTTGGTAAAATTTATAGAATTGGTGCTAGATAGTACAGCATGGAAGGCACTTGCTTGCATGTGACTAACATGGGTTTGATACCTATCACCACATGGGGTCCCCAAGAGTGATCCTTAAAGAAAGAGCCAGAATAAACCCTGAACATTCATGAGTTTAAATAAAATAAAAAATTAATAAAAGTATACATCTAGTGTATTTTGTTTATTTGACATAAGCTATATTCAATAAAGTGCCTTTTTAATTTCCTATTTTAGTTTCAGCATTCTCCATATAAAATTATATATAAAAGTATAATTAAAGGGCTGGCATGATAGCATAGCTTGCATGCAGCCAAACTTATACAGACCCCTGTTCGATTCCCTGCATCCCATATGGTTCCCGAGCCTGCCAGGAGTGATTTCTGAGCACAGAGCTAGAAGTAACCCCTGTGCGCCATTGGGTGTGACCCCCAAAAAAACAAAAAAGTATAATAAGCAATAGAAGTAGCCAATGATACTGAGTCCTTATTCTTTGCCAGGTTGTGTATTAATTCTCAGGTAAATAGTCATTTATTTATTACTGGTAAACCTACAAGTTAATACTAATAGTATTTATTTAAGTATGAGTATGTTGAGGCATCCTCATCAAAGTAGAGTAATTTTGTTTTTTATTTTTGTAAAAAGAAACCTAATACAATTAATTCTTTTATTTTTTAATTATCTTATTTAAACACTGTGATTACAAATATGATTATAGTTGTATGATTACAGTCATGTAAAGAACACCCCCTTCACCAGTGCAAGATTCTCAACACCAATTTCCCAGATCTACCTCCTCCCCACCCCACCCACACCTGTACTCGAGACAGGCTTTCTACTTCCCTCATTCATTCACATTGTTATGATAGTTTTCAGTGTAGTTATTTCTCTAACTGTACTCACCACTCTATGTGGTGAGCTTCATGTCATGAGCTGCACCTACCAGCCCTCATCTCTCTTGTCTCTGAGATACTGTTAAAAATATCTTTCATTTTTCTTAAAACCCATAGATGAGTGAAACCATTCTGCGTTTTTCTCTCTCCCTCTGACTTACTTCACTCAGCATAAAAGATTCCATGTACATCCATGTATAGGAAAATTTCATGACTTCATCTCTCCTGACAGCTGCATAGTATTCCATTGTGTATATGTACCACAGTTTCTTTAGCCACTCATCTGTCGAAGGGCATCTTGGTTGTTTCCAGAGTCTGGCTATTGTAAATAATGCTGCAATGAATGTAGGTGCGAGGAAGGGATTTTTGTGTTGTATATTTGTGTTCCTCGGGTATATCCCTAGGAGTGGTATAGCTGGATCATATGGGAGCTCAATTTCCAGTTTGTGAAGGAATCTCCATATCGCTTTCCATAAAGGTTGTACTAGATGGCATTTTTTTTTTTTTTGGTTTTTGGGCCACAACCGGCAGTGCTCAGAGGTCACTCCTGGCTGTCTGCCCAGAAATAGCTCTTGGGAGGCACGGGGGACCATATGGGACACTGGGATTCGAACCAACCACCTTTGGTCCTGGATCGGCTGCTTGCAAGGCAAACGCCACTGTGCTATCTCTCCGGGCCCTAGATGGCATTTTCACCAGCAGTGAAAAAGAGTGCCTTTCTCTCCACATCCCCACCAGCACTGCTTGTTTTCCTTCTTTGTGATGTGTGCTAATCTCAGTGGCGTGAGGTTTTACCTCATAGTAGTTTTGATTTGCATCTCCCTGAAGATTAGTGATGTTGAGCATCTTTTCATGTGCCTTTTGGCCATTTGCCTTTCTTCTTTTACAAAATGTCTGTTTATTTCTTCTCCCCATTTTTTGATGGGGTTAGATGTTTTTTTCTTGTATAGTTCTGTCAGTACCTTGTATATTTTGGATATTAGTCCTTTAGCTGATGAGTATTGGGTGAATAATTTCTCCCACTCAGTGGTGACTTTTGTATTCTGGGCACTATCTCCTTTGAGATGCAGAAGCTTCTCAGCTTAATATAGTCCTATCTGTTTATCACTTCTTCCACTTGTTTGGAGAGTGCTGTTTCCTCCTTAAAGATGCCTTTAGTCTCAATGTCCTGGAGTGTTTCACCTACATGTTGTTCTGTGTACCTTATAGTTTCAGATCTGATATCAAGGTCTTTAATCCATTTGAATTTTACCTTCGTACATGGTGTTAGCTGGGGGGTCTGAGTTCGCTTTTTTTGCAAGTGGATAACCAGTTGTGCCAACACCAATTGTTGAATAGGCTTTCCTTGCTCCATTTAGGATTTCTTGCTCCTTTATCAAAAACTAGGTGGTTATATGTCTGAGTACTCTGAGTACTCATGCCTATGCCACTGATCTGAGGGTCTTTCTTTATTCCAATACCATGCTGTTTTTATAACTATTGCTTTGTAATGCAGCTTAAAATTGGGGAAAGTAATGCCTCCCATATTCCTTTTCCCAAGGAGTGCTTTAGCTATTCGAGGGTGTTTATTGTTCCAAATGAATTTCAGAAGTGTTTGATCCACTTCTTTGAAGAATGTCATGAGTATCTTTAGAGGAATTGCATTAAATCTGTACAGTGCTTTTGGAAGTATTGCCATTTTAATGATGTTGATCCTGCCAATCCATGAGCAGGGTATTTGTTTCCATTTCCATGTGTCCTCTCTTATTTCTTGGAGCAGTGTTTTATAGTTTTCTTTGTATAGATCCTTCACATCTTTAGTCAGGTTGACTCCAAGATATTTGAGTTTGTGTGGCACTAATGTGAATGGGATTGTTCTCTTAATGTCCATTTCTTCCCTATCATTATTGGTGTATATAAAGGCCATTGATTTTTGTGTTTTAATTTGTTAGCTGCCACTTTGCTATATGAATCTATTATTTCTGGAGCTCTTTGGTAGAGTCTTTAGGATTTTCTAAGTAGAGTGAGAGCTTGACTTCTTCCTTTCCTATCTGGATGCCCTTGATATTTTTTTCTTGCCTGATCGCTATAGCAAGTATTTCCAGTACTATGTTGAAGAGGACTGGTGAGAGCAGACAGCCTTGTCTTGTACCAGAATTTAGAGGGAAGGCTTTTAGTTTTTCTTCATTGAGGATAATATTTGCCATTGGCTTGTGGTAGATGGCTTAACTATATTGAGAAAGGTTCCTTTTATTTCTATCTTGCCGAGAGTTTTCATCAAGAATGGGTGTTGAACCTTATAAAATGCTTTTTCTAAGTCTATTGATATGACCATGTGATTTTTATTTTTCTTGTTGTTGATGTTGTGTATTATGTTGATAGATTTATGGATGTTTAACCATCCTTGCATTCCTGAGATGAAACCTACTTGATCATAGTGAATGATCTTCTTGATGAGGCATTGGATCCTTTTTGCCAGGATTTTGTTGAGGATCTTTGTATCCGTGTTCATCAGGGATATTGGTCTGTAATTTTCTTTTTTTGGCAGCATCTCTATCTGGTTTTGGTATTAAGGTTATGTTGGCTTCATAAAAGCTATTTGGAAGTGTTCCTGTTTTTTCAATTTCATAAAAGAGCCTGGTCAGGATTGGTAGTAGTTACTCTTGAAAGGTTTGAAAGAATTCATTCGTGAATCCATCAGGGCTTGGGCTTTTGTTTTTGGGCAAATTTTTTATTACGGTTTTAATTCCCTCAATAGTGATGGGGGTGTTTTGATATGCAACATCTTCTTTATTCAGCCGTGGAAGGTTATGAGTTCCGAAATTTATCCATTACATCCAGGTTCTCATATTTAGTGGTGTAGAGTTTCTCAAAGTATTCTCTGAATACCCTTTGAATCTCTGCAGTATCTGTAGTGATCTCCCCCTTTTCATTTCTAATACTCGTTATCAAGTTTCTCTCTCTCTTTTTCTTTGTGAGTTTTGCCAATGGTCTATCAATCTTGTTTATTTTTTCAAAAAACCAACTTCTTCTTTCATTGATCTTTTAGATTGTTTTATGGGTTTCCATTTCATTGACTTCTGCTCTCAGCTTTGTTATTTCCTTCTGTCTCCCTATTTTTGGTTCCTTTTGTTGATCATTTTCTAATTCTATAAGCTGCATCATTAAGCTATTCATGTATGCTCCTTATTCCTTCCTGATTTGTGCTTGTAAAGCTATAAATTTTCCTCTCAGTACCGCTTTTGCTGTATCCCATAGGTTCTGATAGTTTGTGTTTTCATTGTCATTTGTTTCCAGGAAATTTTTTATTTCTTCTTTGATTTCATCTCAGACCCACTGGTTGTTCAGTAGTAGACTGTTTAATTTCCAGGTGTTACATTTTTTCTTCTGTGTCCCTTTGTAGTTTACATCTAACTTCAGAGCCTTGTGGTCAGCAAAGGTAGCCTGAAAAATTTCTATCTTCTTGATTTTATGGAAGTATGTTTTATGTGCCAGCATGTGATCTATCCTGGAGAATGACCCATGTACGTTGGAAAATAATGTGTATCCAGGTTTCTGAGGATGGAGTGTCCTATATATATCTACTAGGCCTCTTTCTTCCATTTCTCTTTTCAGGTCTAGTATATTTTTCTTGGGTTTCAATTTTGTTGACCTATCAAGTGTTGACAAGCCCGTGTTGAGGTCTCCCACAATTATTGTGTTATTATTGATATCCTTTTCAGATTTGTCAACAATTGTATTAAATACTTTGCTGGTCCCTCATTGGGTGCGTATATGTTTAGGAGAGTGATTTCTTCCTGCTGTACATATCCCTTGATTAGTACATAATGTCCATCCCTTACAACTTTTCTGAGTATAAAGTTTGTGTCATCTGATATTAGTATGGCCCCCCAGCTTTTTTCCCTATAAAACATTTTTATTTTATAATATTTATTTTGATCATAATGGCTTACATATTATTGACAATAATATTTTAGGTACATATTAACATAATATCAGGGGGATTCCCATCATTGAATTATCCTCCCTTCACCTCCGTTCCCATCCTACCTCCCATATCCTCCTCCCTCACCCCCGGGGCTGCTAGAATACGTGGTCCCCTTTAAGCCTAGCTTACTATTTAGTGGTCCTACACCTGTTTGGTCTTGGTACCTCCCTTGTTTCCTCTTCTAATTGGGAGGTGGGACTAGATAGTTCAAGTTATGTGGTTTTGTTTGAAGAAGAGAAATATGGTAAACTGGGGTAAAAATCAAATACGCCGAAAATGGGTGGAGTCCTTCTAGACACTCTCATCATTGGTTTGAGAGACGATGGGGAGAAAGAAGGTGAAACACCCCAACAGTACACAAAGAAGTGTCAAATAAAATATCCCGTGAGCACTCTAACAATAAAGATAAGACCATGGCTTTTATGCGGTGCTTAAGATAAAAAGCATGGCAGAGCACCTAAAGAAAGAAAAGAACAGAAGAGAGAAAATAAAAAATAAATATCATTGGAGACAACAAGTTCAATAAGCATACCAAAACGAAGAAATCAACAAAACCTAGATAGATAAAAAAAAATTGTTTTGTGCTTTTTTTCCCCTCCTGCACAGGCATAGTAAATATTGGGGTCATTCGGAAAGGCATTCCCTTGGCCTAAGAGATACAGAATTTCTCCACCCTTGGAGTATATTGTCATGGGATTAACTATAGACTCTGTTTAGGTTCATTTACTCTCCCCTCAGTGCTTTCATAATGTTTGGAAGACTTCTGCTCCGTCCTGGGTGATAACATCAGATCTCTGTATCTTATTATCTCAGTGTCTGCACAGGTCAAGGGGTGGAACTTATGATGAAGCCTTTCTTTGTGGTTTTAGAAGATCTGTTCCCTCAGTGTCATTTTAATCTGTCTTCTGTGGTCGGTGGTCTTGGTCTTTGCACTGTTCCTAGGATGGAGCCTAGGATAGTGTCTTTCGTTATGTTTCCAGAAGACCCAATCCATTGCAGTTATCTCAGACAGACCCTTGGAACTGGAGATCATGGTTGTTGTGCAGGTTGTAGCTCAAACCCTAGACTAGGGCTTTTTTATTGGTTACAGGATACATACAGTCCAGTCATGGTTCTATCAGCCAGTCATCTGTAAAACACGATCTTGGCTTTTGGAGAGACCAAAGGGTGATACGTCTTCTGATTTTGTCTTATTCTCAGCTGGAGGGGTAGGATAACCTGCTCTAAGGTCAAGTTGTTCCCATTTTCCTCATCAGGATATCATATTAGAACTGGCACTTGTTGGTGTCTGAGCAGTATTAAGGATGTCCTGGATGGGATTTGTTTCCTGTAGCTGTCGTGAAGAACTGTGTTGTTCAGGGTTCAAGGCTAGACGAATGGTGTCTAATCACCTGGAGTCTAAGTTGGGTCCACGTGACATATTTTCAAGGTAGGAGATGTCCCTGTATTGTAAACAAGTATGAGTTCTTATCCCTAGTAGATAAGAGCTCATTTTTATATGTAAGATTTCCCCCATTTTTAGTGTGTCTTTGCAGGGGGAAATGGTGCTACATTATATTGCTGGTGTGTTTGGGGGTGGAAAAAGAAAACGGAAATAGGTCACACACCCAAACAAGATAAAAATAGAAATAAAATATATGTGCTCATATATATATAAAGATTTAAAAAATGAAGTAACAAAGTAATTAAAGAAACAAAATGATGCTATAGACTATCTTACATTTGGGGAAAAGCAGGTAAACAGATAGTGCAAAACAGGACTTATGATGGAAGTATACATTTCCCCCATTGTCTTTTGAGATTTTCTTGTGGTGTGTGGGTTCCCGGGCGCTTTTTCATCACACATCCTAAACTTCTTGAGGTTGGCAAAAGTTTTGCGGCAGGGAGGTCTTGGGAAGAGTTCTTGCTTTGGGGGATACTTTTAGAGCTGAGTCCACAGTAACAGTCCACACTAGGTAGAGTTGGTAAGGAGGGCCGCGTAGCTTGAGTCAGCAGGGGGTTGGTTGCCTTTTTTGCCGGGGATGAGGTGTGGGTTTAACTGGGTGTCCCTTCGGTTGGGTTCTGGGTACTGGTTCATCGGGGTAGGAGGTCAGTCTTGATGCCTAATAGATTAAGAACTGAGGGTGAAGAGTTTTAATAAGGTCACCCCACCTTTTTTAAGGGTGTTGTTTGCTTGGATGATTTTCCTCCAGCTTTTGATTTTGAGTCTATGTTTATTCTGACTATTCAGTTGTGTTTCTTGTAGGCAGCACAAGGTTGGGTTCAGTTTTTTGATCCATTTCGTCACTCTGTACCTCTTAACAGGTGCATTTAGTCCATTGACATTGAGAGAGATAATTTCATGAGATTTATTGCCCTCTTTGTTTAGAAGTTTGGTGTGTTTGTTGGTCTGTCTTGTCTTTAGAATAGATCTTTCAGTTTTTCTTTTAAGGCTGGTTTTGAGTCTGTAAAGTTTTTGAGCTGTTGTTTATCTGTGAAGACATGTATACTTCCTTCAAACCTGAAAGTGAGTTTTGCTGGGTGCAGTATTCTTGGCAAAGCATTTATTTCATTGAGTTTTGTCACTATATGCCACCACTGCCTTCTGGCCTTGAGTGTTTCTGGTGACAGGTCTGCTGTAAATTTCAAGGATGCTCCCTTGAATGTAATTTCCCTTTTTGATCTTGCTGCTTGCAGTATTCTATCTGTGGGATTCATCATTGTGACTAGGATGTGTCTTGGGGTGTTTTTCCTGAGGTCTCTTTTAGCTGGTACTCTTCAGGCATGCAGGATTTGGTCACATGTTTTCTTTAGCTCTGGTAGTTTCTCTGTGATGATGTTCTTGACTGTTGATTCTTCCTGGAGATTTTCTTCTTGGGTCTCTGTAACACCAACGATTCTAAGGTTGTTTCTATTGAGCTTATCAAAGACTTCTATTTTCATCTGCTCATATTCTTTGAGTAATTTTTCCATTGTCTGATCATTTGATTTAAGGCCTTTTTCAATCTCTTCTGCTGTGTAGAGTTGTTATGCATCGCATCTTCCAGCACACTAATTCTATCCTCAGCTGCTGTTAACCTGTGGGAAAGCTCATTCATTACGCTCTTCAATTCGTCTACTGAGTTTTTCAGACCTGTTATTTGACCTGATATTTCAGTTTGGAGTTTTCTGATTTCTATCTTCATATTCTTTTGATTCTTATTAGTGTTCTGATCTATACTTTCTTTGAGTTCGGTGAGCATCCTCCATATTTCTTCTTTAAACTCCATATCTGAAAGACTACCTAGGTGGTTGGCCGTTGTTGGGTCATCAGAGTTTCCATCTTCATTCTCTATGCCTAATGTTGGTCTGCAGAGTTTCCCCATTGTCCCGCTTGTGCTGTGGATTTTTCTACGTGTAGTGGTGGTATTCATTGGCTAGGAGGAGTGCACTCCTCTGCTTCCACCCCTTATAGGTGGGCTTAAGGGGCCCAGCAGAGTCAGCTTTATCTGCAACTTTGGCCCAGAAAGACTCACCTCAGCCGAGGCAAGCCATCAGGGGATGAATGCCAGAAAAGATCAAAGTTCCCAGGTTGAAGTAAGCAGGGGGAAGCCTCAAAATGTCTGCCTCATAATACAATTTAAAAGAATAACCATATTGACACTGTTGTTTCCACTATTGTTAATGAAGGGCTATCATAAATGTCACTTTATCCTTCTTTAGCACTCAGATCTTGTCCCGAGTGATCAGTTCCAACTATCACTATCATAATGGATCCTTCTGTACTCTGACTGCACTCACCATTTTTTGTGGCAAGTTTCCTACTATGGACTGGTCCTCCTGGCCCTCATATCTATTGTCCCTGGATCTTATTACCATACTGTCTTTTGTTTTTCTCATATCCCACAAATGAGGGAGATTATTCTGTCTATCCCTCTCCTTCTTATTCTTTTTCATGTAGAATAATAATCTTCATATTCATACAAAAGCAAATTTCATGACTTCATTTTTTCTAATGGCTTCAAAATATTCATCCCATGTGTAAAATGTACCACAATTTCTTTGGCCACTCATCTGAGAGAGAAAGAGAGAGAGAAGAGAGAGAGAAGTAAAATGCTTGCCCTAGAAATAGGCAGAGGGGTGGATGAGTAGGAGGGAAACTGGGGACATTAGTGGTTGGAAAAGTACACTGGTAAAGGGTGGTATACATTCTGAAACTCAATTATGAACAATTTTGTAACCACAGTGATTAAAGTAATTGTTAAAAATAAATAAAATAGGGCTGGAGAGATAGCATGGAGGTAAGGCGTTTGCCTTTCATGCAAGAGGTCATCGGTTCGAATCCCAGCGTCCCATATGGTCCCCCGTGCCTGCCAGGAGCAGTTTCTGAGCATGGAGCCAGGAGTAACCCCTGAGCACTGCCGGGTGTGACCCAAAAACCACAAAAAAAATAAATAAATAAATAAAATAATAACCATATATCAATAATATGCCATGACAGAATTGACTCTAATAGTCAAGAAGAGGAAGCTGACTAAATATTTAAGATATTGGGGTCAGAGCTGGAGTGATAGCACAGTGATAGGGTGTTTGGCTTGCATACTGCTGATGCAGGATAGACCTGGGTTCGATCCCTAGCATTCCATATGGTCCCCAGAGCCTGCCAGGAGTGATTTCTGAGCACACACCAGAAGTAACTTCTGAGCATTGCTGGGTATGGCCCATCCCCAAACACTAAAAAAGATATTTAGTAAATGTAAGTATATATTTATGATAAATATAAGTTAGGTAAGTTATAAGTTAAAAAGTAGTTAACAGATACATAGTATGACTTCATTTATATATGTGGTCTATATTGTATACCATATTTAATATATAAATATGTAATTATATATTACATTATTATATATGGTCTATAATATATTATATCATACATATATGTATAGATATATACATTTATAGATATCATATATTATAGACCACATATATGCATTAACATTTCTGAGAAAATTTACTAATGATTCAAATAATTAAGTACTTAATTGGAGCGAGACATTTACAAAGGGATTTTTTACTCCTGTTCTCAATATTGAATCTTGATAATGAGCCAGTTTTACATGTATAATCAATCGTGGGGAAAGTAAAAAGCAATTGGGCATGGCCTAGTACTTTCCACGCACCATCAGGAACACCAATCACTTTGTCTTCACCAAGGGAGGAAATCCAGATTGGTGGTGATTTCTAGTTGACTGTACAACCAATAAGCATGGATTTACTTTGTATTCAAGGAGAGAAACATTTTGCTCAATTTTGTTTACTCATGAGCTGAAGGATGCATGTGAGTGAATGTGAGTAAGAGGGAAAGGACCACTGTATTTGGCAATGCAGGCCATTTCTTTTTTTTTTTTTTTTCTGGCTCTACATTTAAATATGATTGTGATTAGATTCCAGTCATGTAAAGAACACCCCGCTTCACCAGTGCAACATTCCCACCACCAATGTCCCAAATCTTCCTCCATCCCACCCCACCCCCACCTGTACTCTAGACAGGTTTTCCAGTTCCCTCATTCATTCACATTGTTATGGTAGTTCTCAGGGTAGTTATTTCTATAACTGCACTCACCACTCTTTGTGGTGAGCAGGCCATTTCTTTTACCTTCACCTTTTCCCACCTCTCCAAAAGAATAGGTCAAAATCTTTAACTCAGACCAAGAAACTGAAAATATCTGCCTTTCTCAACTTTTGATATCACTTTTTTTTTGGTTTATGGTTTTTGCACCACAACCAATGACATTCAGGGGTTACTCCTGGCTATGTGCTCAGAAATTGCACCTGACTTTGGGGACCATATAGGACGCTGGGATGGAAGCATGGTCCATCTTAGGTCAGCCTCGTGCAATGCAAACACTCTTCCCTACTGCTGTACCACCACTCTGGCCCCTGATATCACTTTCTAAAGCTAACCTTGTAATGATAGAACATAAACCATCATTTTCCTGCCATTCCTGAGAGACTTCTGAAAGAAATTTAAAAATTGACAATTCTACATGCTCAGATGAAACAAAGATTCTTCTTATATAATAAACATCAGGACGATCCTGAGAAAAGCAGTGCAGTGTAGCATTGTTCTCAGCAGACTCAAAATCCTGTCATCCTCGTGTGTCTTCTCCACTCTACAATTAAATATTCTCCTGCTGCTTCCCATAGTTCTTCACATCTAGACACTATAATTATCATGACAATGTCTCCCATGTCCTAATTAACAGAAAACTGAAAGCCTTGGTGGAAGTAGAAATCCAGGCCCCTAAGACTTGGATCCACAGAACTATCTGCCGAAGTCATTGAGAGAAGCCAAATATAGAGGAGAATGATTCATCTGTTCTTCACTTCCCTATCGCCTCTTACTGGTCCTTCCTGTATTCTTCTCAAACAAAAACATTGAAACTCTACTCCTTTTCCTCTCCCCTATTTAATCTTCCTACTTTACATGGCTCTGTGAGGATCTGGTGTGTAGAATACAAGAGTCTTTGATGGACCAAGAAATTCTACTCTGCATTAGATTCTTATAAACTTCACTTTCATAAATGAATTATAAATATTTTCAGAATATATTTACATGATAACCCAAAGGTGAGCAACTGGACTGAGTTTCTATCGTGGTTGGAAGACTGAGAAAATAAATAGGCCTGTAGCCTCTCCTCTCTGCTTTCCTCCAGGACTTTGCCATCAAGTGAGAGGGGAGAACAACGAAACCACTCTACTTGATCCTGTGCCCCACCCTCAGTTAGCTACCTCAACAGTGAGTCAGAAAGTTCCAGGGGAGCCCAGATGTAGTTTTGCTCAGGGTCAGGGTTACTTTTCATACAAAGAACTTGACATTTACTGGCAGCTACAGGATGTTTGGGTATGCACTGAAATTCCCCAGCAATCTCCTTCTGTAGGCTGAACTGCCCAGCCCTTCTGGGGAACTCACACCCCATATCTTATTACTTCATTCCTGTCACCTCTTTTCAACCCTTGTTTTAAAATTTCCTCATTTACTTTTCTGTTTGTGTTTAATTAAATTTGGAAAGATTAGTGGTCAAAAGAGAGAGAATTGTTAGAGGGGGCTAGATATTGACCAGAGGCCATTAAAGGATTTCTCTGCCACTTATTTCACTCCATACACATATCAAAGACAGACATAAATACATTACACACATTCAGAAACACATACATGCATATACTGTACACTCCACACACAGACATACATACTTCACACTACACACACACATACTCTTATACCCCAAGCACTATACACAAAAATTCCAGACATGTGCACATCTTACATATATACATATTCCCCATATACCCATATGTACCACACACCCCATTACAAGTAGATGCACATATACACACAGACAATTTATATTTACACACATATACCACATAATATGCACATATTATGCACCCATACACCATGCATCCAGAGTCTTAGCATACCCAGAGGAGTTCCAGGACTCCCAGCTACTTAGGCTTGAACATACTTGGTTCAGAGTCACAGGAGACTCTTGCTCCCAGCATGCCCCATCATCCCTCATAATATGTTACTAATCTCCTTTTAGATACTAGCTATGCTTTCTGAGAAGCCAGACAAGTTGAAAAGATTTATGGTGATCTTTTTATGATAATATTACCCATAGAATATATAATAGTTTATAAATCCCTTTCACGAATATGTTATTCTCTCTTAAGTCTCACCACAACCAGATGACATAGATTTTATGATCATGATCAAGACTGATGATAAAAGAAATAAGTATTGACTGTTTAAGTAAATCAAGCATGCAAAGGCATTGGGACTCAGTCTGAGTATAAGCCCCCCCAAAACTATGTGGTTCTCAAATAGTGGAGTGTGCCCCCAGGGAGGGTGCGAGGCTCCATAAAGAGGGGTGCATTTGACCTTGGCAAACACTGTCATAACAAACTAAGCCCCATGTTTATGTCTCTATGTCTCTGGAGCTGAGAATTGCTGTGTCCTGCTTCAAACCCCACTTCAAAAAGCTATGCATTGCAAAACTTGCTCGTTGTAGTCATTAATCCAGACATCACCTCTGATTAAAAAATCAGCTCAAATTATTTTATGTTTTTATTTTGCAGGTTAAAGCAATTTTTTTTTTTTTGGTTTTTGGGCCACACCCGGCATTGCTCAGGGGTTACTCCTGGCTGTCTGCTCAGAAATAGCTCCTGGCAGGCACGGGGGACCATATGGGACACCGGGATTCGAACCAACCACCTTTGGTCCTGGATCGGCTGCTTGCAAGGCAAACGCCACTGTGCTATCTCTCCGGGCCCGAAAGCAATTTTTTAAAATAAAAATACTATTTACAGTTGCGTGGGGTGCGGGGGCTGGGAAAATGTTTTCTTCTTCCTAGGGGGGCATGACAGAAAATAATTGAGAAGCACTGGTGTAATCAAACCTTTGTTTCTAATGTGAAGTGTTCAGGCCATATACCCCTTTGTAAGGAATGTTGTAGATTAATGTCTGTGCTTTAGAGACTACTGCACAGATGTGGGCACCGAGATTCAAGCAGCTTCGTCCATCAGCTGGCTCACAGCTCATGCAAATGCTATGGGTAAAGATCTTTACTCAAAGTGGGCAATGCCAAAGAGAAATGTCATTTTCACTAGTTCTCTCTGACCGTTAGATTCAGATACTAACCTGTTAATAAAATAATGAAAATTGATAAAATATACCACAGAAGGAAGGCAGGGAGATGGTAAAGACTATGAGACAGAGAGAGAAAGAGCCAGTCCTTTAGCTATTTCACCCCTGGTTTCATTTTGTAAATCCATGGTTGATCCTTTCTTTGGCTATAGTGTTTTTCTACTCCTTGAAAGCCAGGGAGTTTTTCCATACCAACTTCTTATCCCAAAGCAAAGGACCTTGGCCCCACATTGAAAGGCGATATGGTGCAAGGGCATCTCTTAGATGCTGTGGGAATTGGACTATCTTGGTTCAAGATTTTTATTGTTCTCTTTTTTCCCCTTCTCATAAAGTGGAGAATCTGGCCAAGCTATAAAGCTCCGTTCATTTCAGTCTCCTCAGTCCAAAGTCTTGAAGAACTTGCCATGTGACAATTCTGATTCTTTGATGACCAACGTTACAAACAAAAATGTCTCTGTAAGAGAAGGTAAACAGGAAGCTTTGGTTTACAACCTTTTCTTACAAACAAAAGGACACATCTTTTTCCCAGTAAGAAAACACTTTTGAAATTATACTGCAATGCAATGTGATTACCTTAAAAAAATCTCTTTGGAAAATACCTCTCTGTGACTAAAAGATATAATATTCAGAGGAAGAAAGACCTTAGGACTTGATATTTTACTCATCTAGATCTTCACAAAAGGGTGTGTACAGTCTGGCACAGCTTGAACACCCTTGTCTTTATTTTCTCTTCATGTTTTTTTTTCTTTCATTTTTCCCTTCAGCTATCATTTTTCAGAGTGATCAGTCTCATTTTCATTTTTATTGTGTTAGACATTTGGAGCAAGCAGCCACTCCCAGTTACTTCTTACCTGTTTTAACATGAAGTGCTAGAATACAAGAGCTCCTGGTGTTTTTTAATTCAGGCACTGCCAAGGGTATCGGTCTCTCCTACCCTGAGGACAATGGTTTAAGTAAATATGATTCAACTCGAGTTGGTGGTAACACCTCGAGCTTTTTAACCAAGGTACACTGAGGAATATTTAAAGTTCTACAGTCCTTCAACACTGAAATTATAATTGTCCAAATTCCTTGTTGTTGTCATGGTGATAGAGTAATGGAAGACTAAAATAAAAAGGTGTTCGATAGCAAATGAAAATAAGAGGGGAGAAACAGATTAGGAGATTCCTAGCCTTTCTGAAGAGTTAACTCAGGGCAGAAGCGGGCATATATGCGAAGGTAATCCAAACCTTTCCTGGGGATCAACACCTTTGAGAAGTGGCTATTTCCACCATGGGCTTCTGTCCTATTCCTAAGCTTAAATGCAAGGCAAGAAGGTGCAGGAGGGCATGAGGAAGGCAATGGAATGTGAGGGCCAGGTAAATCCGTCACTTTAAAATGAAGTCTTTCCTGAAAATGCAGCCAGTAGTATCTGCTTATTAGTAAATCTTAGTCACAGGATCAACTAACTATTATGCCAGCAAAGATATTTAGGTAAGTAAAGCCCCAAAGACTGTCAGAGAGATGAAGCGAGAAGAGGTAGTTTCCTAACAGCATTTACAGAGAATGGGGGCTCCATACCCCATCAAAGGCAAAGGTCCTATTCCAGAAGCAGCACTGAGAACTCTGGGTGGGCCGGAGTTTTCCCCTTAGCTACTTGCTATACTCAAGGAGACAGTAGCCTTTAGGGAGATTCCAGAGGGATGGTCACTGACTGAACTGGAGGGGGCCTATTGACTGTTAAACGCTCTGTTAAAAGTTCTGATTGCCTAACTACTCTCTGAATTTGCCACTTTCTAAGGGTGTAGCAACTCCTCCAAAAGGCCTGCCTTCTTCCCTTCCCATTTTGATGTTGTTGCTGTTGTTATCGTCATCATGATTACTAGGGGTTGCACATGTTTGGTTTCAGTACTTGCACATTTAATTGTGTACTGGACAGAAATCATGCACATTTTTCTGTAGAGCAAGGGATCACAAATGGAAGAGTCACAGGATTTTGACAAACACACGTGGGGAGGTGCTGGGCATCCAACTTGTGGCTTCAGCTTTGCCACTGAGCTATCTCCAGATGCACCACATTAATTTTCTATACTAGATGATTAAATATTCCCAGGACACCTTGAAGCTAATCTACTAGCTACTTTCTCACTTGGAAGCCTCAGTATCTTTTTTTCCCACTAGATAGGAAAATTCTATTTAGAGTCCCTATCTGTCATACTGATATTTTCCGAGCAGAAAGAATATCTAGCATATGTAGATGCTCAGTAACTTTTTACTGAAAGGCCTTAAAATCATAAACTTCTATAAATATGTTCTGTTATTTTATGTTTTATATTTATAATCATATAGTTATTTTTGTGATGTTTAAAATTTGTTTCACATAGATACACACACACTTCACTCTACAAGAGAAGAAAGTAATTAGTGTGAGTCACTGATGTTTCTCTAGTAATATTCATATTGCCTGCCACATGGGTAGGAATATATATGGTCCATATAGGTGGTTAATAATATATAAACTTTCATTACAGCACTACTTACAATAGTGCAAAGATGGGGTAAAACCAAGAGTAAATCTATAAACAAACCAAGTGTCCAAGAAGAGATGACAATAAATAAACTATGATATATAAATATGTATAACTACATAATTGAATGCTACTTGGCAACAAGAAAAAAATGAAAGTTCATGCAGTTCTGCTACATGAATGAATTTGGGGAGTATCATCCTAAATGAAGTTAGTCAGGAGACAGACAGACACAGAATGATCCCTCTTATTTATGACACATAAAGAGACAATACAGGAATAATAAATGCCCAAAGGTAGCAGAAACAGAGAAATTATCTTTAACAGGAAGTGTAGGGAGGGAGATGTGAGGAGAATAGAATGGGGGAGGACACTGGTATAATAATAGTAGAGGGAAGTAGAGCATAGAAGCTCTGGTAGAGGGTGTAGAAAAAGAATGATTTATAAATTTATAAAGAATGATTTATAAAAAAAAAAAACACCACCATCTAACAACAAAATCTACCACAGTGCCTAAAGAAAAAATGAGAATATCTTAACTTTGGTAAAGACAAAAACCTTGGTCATCTTTACTTTCTTAAACTGCATTAATTATCACCTAAATTAGCATGATGACTAAATGTGGTAAATGAGAAAAACACAATAAATAGTCATTCTCTTGCTCCTAGTCCTGAATTCATAGAATGAAGCACTGGGATTTGTCATAATGAAAAGAACAGATGATGGGCTTTGGCCCTAGGAGTTTTTGTCCACAAAATGTGTATAAGGAAAGGTCTTTTCTAGGATTGCCCCAAACAGCAGAAATTGACTTATCACATTTGGGGATATCATATCCAAGATTCAGGAATTAAGACTTGTGTTTTCTTCAGAGGCTTCTCTCCTCAGTTTGTATCTGTCCCCTTCCCAATCTCACCCTCCAGTCTTCTCTGGTCCTTCCTCCAAGCATGTATGTGTCCTAATCTTTTCCTGTAAGAATATAGACTAAGTCTTATCTGGTAAACTTTGTTTTACTTCTTTAGAGACTTTATTTCCCCAGAAAGTCACATTCTAAAACACTAGAAAGGCATTCAAGTTTCTACATTTTAGGAGGATGCCATTCAGCTCATAATGCAGATAGCATTGGAAAAAATCTGCTCCCATAATCTCTACAGCTAAAATATATATATATATATATATATATATATATATATATATATATACAATTCATTGGTGGAAGTTAATAAGTGTTAAAATGCAGACAGGCTGCTCCATGGGTAGTCTATTGGACACTCACACCTTAATATGAACTGCTTCTTGAGCAGGAGACTTCCTATTCCTCATTGGAAATCAATGACACTGGAGAGAAAAGAAAATTAAAAATAAGTCACTTGACTCAAAAGTTACTGCGGGAAAGGACAGAGACAGTATGGTCTATAAACTATAAATGAAATGCATTAAATGAGAAAGTTAACACACATTATGGTGACTATTGTTAATAAGACTGTATTTGAAAATTACTAAGAGTAGATCTTAAAAGTTCTTAATACAAAGCCTGGGAGATGGTTCTATGACAAAAAGCACCAGCCTTGCAAGCATGAGGTTGCAAGTTTGGGCAACACCTTACTTTTGTTCACCCTACAGCATGTTTTTTTGGTAGTTTTGTTATTTGAGATCCCTGAGGCTGCAAAAAAACAAAGCCAAAACCATGTGCAAGGGGGCCAAAGCAGTAGCACAAGCATTAGGGCCGTTTACCTTGCTTGCACTAACCTAGGACCTACCGCAATTTGATCCCCTGGTGTCCCATATGGTCCCCCAAGTAAGGAGCGATTTTGTTTTGTTTTGTTTGTTTTGTTTTTCGGCCACACCCTGTGATGCTCAGGGGTTACTCTTGGCTATGCACTCAGAAATAGCTCCTGGCTTGGGGGATCATATGGGACACTGGGGAATAGAACCGAGGTCCGTCCTAGGCTAGCATGCACAAAGCAGACACCTTACTGCCTGTGCCACTGCTCCGGTCTGTCCAGGAGCGATTTCTGAGCACATAGCCAGGAGTAACCCCTAAGCATCACCGGGTGTGGCCCAAAAACCAAAAACTAAAAATAAATAAATAAATAAATAAATAAAACATGTGCAAGGCTGGAGACATAGTAAAGGAGATAAGGCACTTGCCATGTATACAGCCAACCCTGCTTTGATCCCCAGCCCCTACAGCTAGTCCTTGGAGCACCACTAAGGAATCACTGCTGAATACAGAGAAGTAGGAATTTCCCTCAAGTTGTTGGGTATGACTACCAAACTAGCAAACAAATGGTGCTATCTCAGATCTACCCAGCAGGTATGTGCAAATTTTACAACTGAAGTATGTGTGCCAAAGGGTGGAAAAAATCACAGCCAAGAGTGCAAGCACCACGCAACCAGGTATTTGTGTGACATTCAGTCATCACAACAATGAGTAGAAGGGAAAGGTGTTGGTGACAATGTTTTCACCAGAGAAAAAAATTGTAGCTGGATGGTGATGGATGTTATCTAGACATGTGATCATTTTATGATATTCACAAAAGTCAAATAGGTAGGTATGTTGTATACACAAAAACAGCAAATAATGTCTATTATAGCACAATAGAAAAGGCTTGGACTTGTATTGAATGATATACTAAGAATAAGTCACAGCTGTGTCGCCACATATTCATTCTCTGATATAGATATAATACCCTCCTCATGTATAGTGAAGGAAAACATGGCACAGAATGGTTAAGCAGAGTATGAATCTGAGCCAAACCTGAATTCATCAATCTTCTGGACTCTTTGGAGACAATTTCTTTGTTTTTTTGTTTTTTGTTTTTGTTTTTGTTTTTGCGGGAGTGGGGGTTTGGTTTTTGGGTCACACCTGGCAGTGCTCAGAGGTTACTCCTGGCTCTATGTTCAGAAATCGCTCCTGGCAGACTCGGGGGACCATATGAGATGCCGGGATTCGAACCACCGTCCTTCTGTATGCGAGACAAATGTCTACCTCCATGCTATCTCTCTGGCCCCGACAATTTCTTGTTTTTGTATTGTCAGGGCTTTCTCCTGGTTCTGTAATCAGGGATCGCTCCTGGCAGGGCTTATGGGACCCCATGTAGTGCTGAGGAGCAAACTAGAGAATCTAAATGCCTTACCTGCTGTGCTGTCTCATGAGTCCTGGAGAAATTTTACAGAGGAAAGCCTGAGAAAAAAGTGACAAATGAAAGTGAAAAGGCACCCAAACCAACTTCTGATCTGCAGTTAGGGAAAAATAAAGAAGAAATCAAGCTTTAGATGTGGCTTGAGTGGATGAGCACAAGTATGGACTGTTCGATTTCCTGGTTTCTGTCTATGAACCCAAGTTCTCCCACTCTCCTTCCAACACTATCAGGAGTAGTTCCCACAATTATATATTTTTTAACAAAGAAAAGGAAAAAAAAAACAAATTTTTTTTTTTTTTTTGGTTTTTGGGCCACACCCAGTAACGCTCAGGGGTTACTCCTGGCTATGTGCTCAGAAGTTGCTCCTGGCTTGGGGGACCATATGGGACACCGGGGGATCGAACCGCGGTCCGTCCAAGGCTAGCGCAGGCAAGGCAGGCACCTTACCTTTAGCGCCACCGCCCGGCCCCCCAAAAAAAAAAATTTTAACAAAGAAAAAGAAAAAAAAAATCCCCAAATTAAAACAAATCTACTGGAGACTGCCAGTAGAGATGTCAAATGCCTAATGATTTACCTCTTGTTCCCCTCATTTTCCTCCTTTCACAATCCATCTCCCCTATGCAGAAACAGTTGTCTTAAGCCTAGGTATTTCCCAAAGGGGCACAGCTGGTAAAATGTTCCTTTTCCCAAACTACTGTGTGAGTCAGCATTTCTCTAGGAGAGTACTACTCCCCTATTAATGTTTTCTTCTTAGACAAGCATATATATTGGTTTTTGGGCCACATCCAGCGGTGCTCAGGGGTTACTCCTGGCTGTCTGCTCAGAAATAGCTCCTGGCAGGTACGGGGGACCATATGGGACACCGGGATTAGAACCAACCACCTTTGGTCCTGGATCGGCTGCTTGCAAGGCAACCGCTGCTGTGTTATCTCTCCGGGCCCTAGACAAGCATTTCATAAAACCTTCTTCATAATCATAGAATTCAATTCTTAGAAAATATAGCCTCTCCAGAGCTGGGCCTGGAGAAGCTGCACGCCAGTAGTTTGGTCCCTTGCACTGGCATGTGGTGAGCACTGGGCTGGACAGCTAGCCAAAAAACCCCCAGACTGCCAGTCAGTCCAGGGGCCCAGATTCCCCCACGCCAGAGGGGCTTTATGGCCTGATCTGATAACCTGGGCCTTGGGGGATGGGATGGGTGGAGCAAAACTCCGCCCCATCCATTCATTCGCAAGCAACAGAGGCAGAGCTGGACCTGGAGAAGCTGCACTCCAGGAGTTTGGTCCCTTGCACTGGCATGTGGTGAGCACTGGGCTGGACAGCTAGCCAAAGCAGATTTATCTCAACCTTTTTTAAAAGAGCGCGGGCGCAAATGCGCCCGCATGACATATACCCTTTTTAACATAGTCCAAAAATATTCTTATTCTTGACTTTTTTTTTTGGTTTTTGGGCCACACCCGGCTTTGCTCAGGGGTTACTCCTGGCTGTCTGCTCAGAAATAGCTCCTGGCAGGCACGGGGGACCATATGGGACACCGGGATTCGAACCAACCACCTTTGGTCCTGGATCAGCTGCTTGCAAGGCAAACGCCGCTGTGCTATCTCTCCGGGCCCTATTCTTGACTATTTGTAGGTAAGGAAATGGAATATACTATGTATGGAGAATAGCATTCAAATAGATTTCTGAAGTCAGTGTCTAAGTAAACATTACTTTCTATACAGTTGTCCTATCTGACTACAGAGCCTTAGCCTTAAACATTTTATGTATACAATGTATAAAGCCCTTCTTCTCTATTGCCTTACCACACCCAGAGACCTCTCTACCCCTCCCCCCCCCATATCCCAACCTGGATTTATTATCTCCTCCTTATTTAACCCGTTTACCCTCAGTTTTTAACTCGTTAGGCACCAAGACCGACCTCCTTCCCAACAGACCACCATCCAGCTCTTCAATGAAAGACACCCTCTTGATCCCTCATCTGTTGTCTCAGCAAGAAACCTAAACCAATAAGCCTCCTGTTTCAAGCTTGTGACCCCTCTCACCCTCTTCAAATCGTGGGTTGTTGCATGATACCGGATTCAGCTGCAGCAAAACCCTTAGCTCAAGGACTCTATAGGACTCTGAAATGCTGCAAATCATATATTAAACTCTAGACCAAAGTCTGTGATATGAAAAAGTACCTTGGCTTTCGCTCCCCACAAGAATATGTAAGAAGACCTAATTGGGAGGCTATATTGCCTATGTTAACTTAATACCTTTGTAAAAATGTATATTAAGATATGTATTCCTAAACATACAAATAGCCTCCCCAATCACTTTCTTCTTTCAAATACCTTTTCTCCCTTTTTCTTTCTCAATTTCCTTTTTTTATATATATATCAATTTTATCTTTATAATCTATTTTTATATATACATATTATCTCTACCCTCACCAATTTTGGTGCTGCTTGGTCAAAAACCAAGGAAACATCTGGCCTGGGATAAAAGCTCAGACCACACTACAGATACTGTACGTGTGGTCTGTCATCCTTACCTGGAATAGCACCAGCAATACAAAAGGACACCACACATTTTGTATAGGCACAGTAAATAAGGGGAAATCATGGACTCAGACACAATATCTTATCTTCTAGGATAAGAACTCACACTTTTTATACAAGGGTGCCTCCCATCCTGGACATATGTCATGTGGATACAACTCAGTCTCCATGAGATTGGACAGTGTTAGTTCATTCTCAAATCCCAGATCCCAGACGTAGAACTGAAACAAACTTATGCAACAACACCAGGAACTAAGCTGTGTTGGGAGATATACTTGTGCCAGTGTTAATATGACAACGAGGACAGCGAGGAAATGAAAACTTGACCTAAGACCAGGAGATCCTATCACATCACCTAACACTATGTGGAAATTAGAAGTATCGTCCTTTGAACTATGAAAAATAAGAGCACTAACTACAGAAACCTGACTTTGACAACTGTGACTGAACAGAACCTACCTAGAGACCATTAAGGAAAACCCTACCCTAGGCTATAGCCCAGGTCTTTTACAAAAATCAAGACTTCTTAGTACAGAGGCCAAATTCTGACAACAGAGACTGAGCAGAACCATTGGAACCATAATTTCCTAGACTTCAGCTTAGGGAACGAGCAAAAACATGGAGCACATGACACAGAAAACTAGACACACCAACAATGGTGGAACAGTACCTCTAGAACCTTAAAGACTCTATCCTAGGCCCTGTCCTAGGACCTGTGCAAATACCAAGATTGCTTGCTATAGTGGCCTTATTTTCTCATCCACAACAGAGAAGAAAGGTTCCTGACACCACAAAAACAAAAATCAACAACAAAGCAAACAAACAAACAAACAAAAAACAACCCTGGGATATGGCAATGAGAAAGTATGGAGCCAGTGGTTGTTCCCATGACAATATGCTTCAAAAGTGGAGAAACCCTGAATCTCTTAGGCCACAGGAATTTCCTTCCTTCCCCAATACTTGCTGTGCCTATACAAAAAAAAAAAAAAAAAGGTGGGGTAACACAAACCCTGCCACTGCAGCACCTTTTCTGGTGTTGTTTTGTTTTATTTTTTGTTTGTTTTTTGATATTATCTTCTTTTCCTTAACCTTTTAACCTCCAACAGAATAGCATAATTTGAATCATTCAGCCTCATAAATTGGGAGGGGGAATGATACCAGGACCAGTCATATGAACATGTAGTGTAAATAAAAAAATGACCAGAGTGGAACACCAAACAGAATAGATACCCAACCTATAACAAGCTGTAAGGCAGCAAACATTTGCAGTAGGATTCTGGGGGGTAAAGGAGTGAGATGTGGGAGACATGCTGGGAACAAGTGGAGGGAGGATAACATTGGTGGTGGGAATGCCCTTCATTCATTGTCACTATGTATCATAAATAATTCTATGTAAATGAACTTCAGTTACAATAAAAAATTGTCTATCAAAAAATAAATAATAAACAAACAAAAAAGAAAATATAGCCTCTCTGCACAGTTTTTAGAAGAGAAGTAACGACCTGGAGTGCCTAACAAGTCTTATTGTGCCATGGGACTCCTGGATTTTCTTGGACTTGGGGTTTTCAACATTAAAGCCTTCATCGTGATAGGTAGTAGAAGTAATAAAAAAAAAAGACAAGTAATGAAAAATAAACTAACATCAATTAGAATTATTTCTAATATATTGTGTTAGAAGACAGAATGAAGTATGTTTGCAATGACATATTAAGAAATAATAAGACTATCAGAACAAGAAACAAGAACAAGGAGGAGATATCCTAGAATAAAGTGTAGTGTTTAGAAAGTATTAACAGAGATGTAGCTCAACTGTGAAACACATACACTGCAGGTGTGAGGCTTCAAGTTTGGTCTCTTCCCACATGCTAAGTTCCCCAGTAGTCTATCAAAAAGTGTTTGGTCTTGTGGTGTTTGCTTTACAATTAGCCAACTCGGGATTGATATGCAATACCTCAAATGGTACCTCAAATCTGCCAGGAGTGATCCCTGAGTACAAACAGGATCCGCTGCTTGCAAGGCAAACGCCGCTCTGCTATCTCTCCGGACCCCACATTTTTATAAAGTTCTAAATTAACCAGGTTCTGATCTTTCTGTCTGTTTAGCTGGTGAAAATATTACTAAATGTTCTTCACCCCAAGCAATTCTTATTATTGAATTGAATTTTAAAATTCCAATCAGTAGGGTATCTTATGGTTTTAATTGGAGTGGCCACAGATCCCAACTTTAAGAATGCGATCCAGGACCAAAGGTGGTTGGTTTGAATCCCGGTGTCCCATATGGTCCCCCTTGCCTGCCAGGAGCTATTTCTGAGCAGATAGCCAGGAGGAACCCCTGAGCACCGCCGGGTGTGGCCCAAAAACCAAAAAAAAAAAAAAAAAAAAAAAAAGAATGCAAACCACAAACACCATGTACTTCAAGCTCTAACTACAAGTTCCCAGGTTACCCTTAACAGCCTTAACTGTAAATCAGAGGTTACCAGAATCTCTCTTTGGATATTAGTCCCACAGAATTCATAGAAACATTTACTTTTTTTTTTAATACAGTAGAGGTTACAATTATGTCACAGGTGAATAAGCAGATGGAAAGATATGTAGGAAGACACACAGTAGTACAAGGAATTCTCAGAGCATTCTACCATACCTTGCATTTCCCCAGATTCACCAGTCCTGAAGCTCTCCAACTTCTCAACATTGGGGACTTAGAAAAAGGCTTCATTATATAGACAAGATCAATCATTAACTCCATCTCCAGTCTCTCTTCTCTTCTTAGAGGTCGATCCTGGATGTAACTGAAAATGTCAAGATTTTAATTATGGTCTGGCGACCAGCTCCCATCTAGTGGTCAGTTCCCAAGAATCCACCAAAAATCACCTCGATATAATGACACTCTTCTTTAGAAAATACAGGGTCTCAGAAAATACTGATCAAATGAGTCAGCTGTTATGATTAATCAATAATGTAAATATGAACTCTATGCAGTTGAACTTCTAGAACTTGCTGCCTTCTTATAAGATCTTCCTATGTAGCCTCTGGTATCTCCTGTGTAAATCGTTGGTATCAGATAAGACAAGAAAAAGAGGGACTCATCATAGCATGGACAGATAAGACCAAACCACAGCAAATCCGCCCACAATCCTGCCAAGGTACTATTCACCTAATTAGACCTGAAGACTCATGATTAGTCTATCATTATTATTCTCGTTGATATCTGAGCACTAAATCATAAATGAAACAAAGAACTGAAGTCCAGGTCTATGAGCTCAGTACCTGATCGCCAGAAAGTTTTTGTGGGTGGGGAATGTTATTAAAATGTTGCCAGGGAAATGCAAAAATGCTCATTTACAGACCCTTTCTCAAACTGTTCTATTTGCCTTTGAGAAACTGTGTAGGACTCATTGGTGTACGGATGACTTTGATATCCTGATGAAATTTATGGATCAAAATATATTGGATTTGGGGCCGGAGCGGTGGTGCAGCAGTAGGGCTTTTTGCCTTGCATGCAGCTGACCTAGGACAGACACAATTTGATCCCCGGCATCCCATATGGTCCCCTAAGCCAGGAGCGATTTCTTTCTTTTTTCTTTTCTTTTCTTTTTTCCTTTCTTCTTTCTTTCTTTTTTCTTTCTTCTTTTTTCCTTTCTTCTTCCTTCCTTCTTTCTTTCTTTCCCTCTCCCTCCCCCTCCCCCTCACTCTCCTTTCTTTCTTTCTTTCTTTCTTTCTTTCTTTCTTTCTTTCTTTCTTTCTTTCTTTCTTTCTTTCTTTCTTTCTTTCTTTCTTTCTTTCTTTCTTTCTTTCTTTCTTTCTTTCTTTCTTTCTTTCTTTCTTTCTTTCTTTCTTTCTTTCTTTCTTTCTTTCTTTCTCTCTCTTTCGATTTTTGGGTCACACCCGGCAGCACTCAGGGGTTACTCCTGGCTCTACGCTCAGAAATTGCGCCTGGCAGGCTCGGGGAACCATATGGGATGCCAGGATTTGAACCACTGTCTTTCTGCATGCAAGGCAAATATCCTACCTCCATGCTATCTCTCCGGCCCCAATTTCTGAGCACATAGCCAGGAGTAACCCCTGAGTGTCACCGGGTGTGGCCCAAAAACCAAAACTAAAACAAAACAAAACATCCCATACTCGGCATGCTAGCAGAGGATGGAATCTAAGTGATCAGATACAGCTCATCTCACCGAAATTAGCCTGAGGACCATGGGTTCTTTGTTCATATAGTGCTTGGACTTCTTTTTTTTGGGGGGGGGGTTGGGTCACACCCAGCAGCACTCAGGGGTTACTCCTTGTTCTGCACTCAGATATCGCTTCTGACAGGCTGGGGAGACCATATGGGATGCCGGGAATCAAACCGAGGTCCATCCAGGGTTGGCCATGTGCAAGGCAAATGCCCTACTGCTGTGCTCTCAATCTGTCCCCTAGTGCTTGGACTTCTGAGACACAAGATCTTTGGAGATACCAAAGGCCAGTTCATGCAGGAAAATATTCAACCAAATAAGTTCAGGCTATATTGATCCTCTCCAACTTCATTTTATATTTGCCCTTTAAGAATTAATATTCGGGCCCAGAGAGATAGCACAGCGGCGATTGCCCTGCGGGCAGCCGATCCAGGACCAAAGGTGGTTGGTTCGAATCCCGGTGTCCCATATGGTCCCCCGTGCCTGCCAGGAGCTATTTCTGAGCAGGCGGTCAGGAGTAACCCCTGAACACTGCCGGGTGTGGCCCAAAAACCAAAAAAAAAAAAATTAATATTCAAGTAATCTCTTTGTGTAAAGGGGCACCAGAAAATGCAAGGAGTCTGGCATTAGCTGAATTGCGGCTTGAACTTCACCCACTTTTTTGTTCCCTAAGACCTACACAATTTACACAACCTGCCTGTGCTTTAGTTTCCACGTTTCAAATAGAAGCAGCGATATATCTGCTGCAGGATTCATATAAGGACTAAATCAAACTGCAATGTGTAGAGAAAGACTAGCATACCTTTCAGGGGCTGTATGCCAAGTATTTATTTCCTCAACATTATGTGGGAAGGTGACAATTACCTCTAAGTGGAGGAAGGAGGTGAGGGAAAGCTTCCCACAGCTCGAGTTCTTAGAGAAAAATAGAAAAAGCAGAGATGAAGAGGAGGATACAAGAGTGACTAATGCAGGACAAGGTCACAGCCGAGTTACCTATCAAGTAGGCTAAAATTACCTTAGTTCATTATCAGTAATAGGAGATCCCAGTAGAGCAGAGTGAATCTGCTTGAGTTTTGTATTCAGAAAAATTGGCTTCCTGTTCCAACTCTGCTACTCACCAGTAAGCAAGAGCAAGTCAGTTCAGTTCTCAGATTTGATATAGGCAGAAAGGGATTGAAAAATACCTGCCTTTCAAGTTTATTGTGAACATGTATTGAGATGTAGGATAGAAGTTTGCAGCAAGGCTATAATACGTTATAGGTCTTTTTTTTTTAACCAGCTGGAAGCTTCTAAGTTTGAGAGCTGTGAATTCAGCATTTGAAATGGCAGAACTGAAGGGCTTGTGCTTCCAATAAACAACTTATTAATATAATTATACATTCCCTAATAAAGGGGGATGTATGTGATAAACATAACAGTAGACAGCTTTATCCCTTTGCAAACCTTATAAAATGTAAACACACAGATGTAAATGGCAGATCCTACTGCACAATGATATTAAACTATGCAGCTTTCAGGCCACCCATAATATACAGGACTGTCACTGAGCAGAATTCTGTTCAGTGAAGCATGACTGTGTTTCAGCCAGCTGCTAGAGTAAGCGACTAGAAATGATAACATTTCAAGATGAATTTAAAGATTCATCTTGAATTTGGAGATTTCTTTCTTTGTTCACCCTACTCTACCATGGAAATGCTAGAAATTCTCTTATAACATCACTGTCATCCTCTCTTAAAACCCTCACTCAAAACCTTGGGCAAGAACACTGTTAGTTACCATGACTGGAAATAGATGAGCTGATGCTTCCTGACTGTTGGAGCTTCACATATCATTGGACAAAAGCAGTCACATGGGAATATCACACGTGGGAGGGAAAGCACAATCCACCATATGTCAAGAAAGAGAGGGAACAAGGGTATTTGTGAACAGTTCTAATGACTACCACAGTTAGGAAGCAAAGACTTCAGAAAGATTTAATTACCTCTTTTCCCAGAGAAAGACTTGCTAGGAGTCTGTGTGTTAAGAATTGGCACATTCCCAAGGATATGTTTTTCTTTTCATGATGAAAATAAATTATTAGCAAATAGTCTTGCTGAGTTGTTGTACTTTTTGCATACTTTCTGTTGCTAAGCACACTACTGAGAATTTTCTTGTCTGTTCTAGTTGGGAAATTGCCTCTTTCTCCCCTGCCAGGGATCAGTCCCTTACTCCCATGTAATCACAGTATCTTTGCTTTAGACTTCTGATGACCTTTGAGAAGTCCATGTTTCTAGCAGCACTATGCAACACTCTAGCATATGGGTCTGAAAAGCCACCAGCAATTCCTCACTTCACCAAAGACAGGACATGGGCAAGTGCCAAATAATATTCGTGAATCACATGGAGCACTGCATCTAGTGAGGTTGTGTGTGAGCACCACAACTACATGTACAGTACATGTACATGTACAGTCCTCAGTAAGCAAGATAACCAGAATGTGCCATTTAGTCATCTGTATTTCTCCTCTGAGGAAGTGTCTGTTTGTTTCTTCTCTCCATTTATTGATGAGTTAGATGTTCTTTTCTTGTTAAGTTCTGTCATTACCTTGTTTATCTTAGATATTAGTCCCTTATCTGATGGGTATTGGGTGAATAGTTTCTCCCATTTCGTGGGTGGCTTTGTATCCTAGTCATTGTTTCCTTTGAGGTACAGAAGCTTCTCAGTTTAAATAATCCCATTTGTTTATGTCTGCTTCCACTTACTTGGCCAATGGTGTTTCCTCTTTGAAGGTGCCTTTAGTCTCAATGTCATGGAGTGTTTTACCTAAGTGCTCTTCTATA
Source organism: Suncus etruscus (assembly GCF_024139225.1). Classification (NCBI taxonomy): domain Eukaryota; kingdom Metazoa; phylum Chordata; class Mammalia; order Eulipotyphla; family Soricidae; genus Suncus; species Suncus etruscus. The sequence goes on along the minus strand of NC_064851.1, from coordinate 42,848,107 downwards.
TACCATATGGTTCTGAGTCTGATATCAAGGTCTTAAAGCGATTTGATTTGACCTTAGTGCATGGTGTTAGATGGAGGTCTGAATTTGCTTTTTGCATGTGGCTGACCAGTGGTCCCAAAACCACTTGTTGTTGTTGTTGTTGCTGTTGTTGTTTGGCCCACACTAGGCAGTGCCAGGGGTTACTCCTGGCTTTGCACTCAGAAATCACTCCATGTGAGGTCCGCTCTCCCCACTGATGTATGTTAATATCACCTGGATGGTCAGACCCTCCCACACCTGGTAGGGGTCAGTAATTTAGAATAAAGAATATAAGGTGTTTCCGCGGGAGAAGGGAAGGCAGAAAAAAGAAGGCAGCAAGGAAGCATGAAGATCAGCAGGAAGAGAGAGACAGAGACAGAGACAGAGAGAGACAGAGAGAGTTCCTGAAAGAAAGAGATGAGTTAGGTAGAAATGACACAGAGTCTACACATGGTGGATAAGATTATGAAATAAATTGAGCTGACTCCGATGAAACTTTAACTGACTGCCTGTGAAATTATTTTGCCACTACTACCCTTCTCCAGACCAGCCGGTAGAAGGGGTGCTGTGATGAGAAAAAACTCACTCCAACATTAGGACTTTATATATATATATATATTAGTTTTTGGGCCACATCCGGGGTCATTCAGGGGTTACTCCTGGCTATGTGCTCAGAAATCGCTCCTGGCTTGGGGAACTATATGGAACGCTAGGGATCAAACCGAGGTCCGTCCTGGGTCAGCTGCGTGCAAGGCAAATGCCATACCACTGCATTGTTGCTTTGGCCCCTAGACTTTATATTTTATAATGAAAACAACAGCTCCAGGCTCAGGGGCCATATAGGATGCTGGAGATCAAACCCCAAGTACAACCAGGGTGGGTCACATGCAAGGCAAATATCTACCACTGTGCTATTGCTCCAGCTCATCCAACACCACTTGTTGAAGAGGCTTTCATTGCTCTAATTTGTGTTTCCTACCTCTTTATTAAAGATTAATTGACTGCATAACTGGGGAACATTCTCTAAATATTCAAGTCTATCCCATTGATCTGAGGGTCTGTCTTTATTCGAATACCATGCTCCACATCACTCATCATCAGGGAGATGCAAATCAAGACAACAATGAGATACCATCTCACACCACAGAAACTGGCACACATCTAAATAAAACCAAAACCAATAAATGCTGGAGGGGATATGAGGAGAATGGAACTTCATTCACTGATAGTGGGAATGCTGTCTAGTCTAGTCTTTCTGGAAAAAATATGGAGATTCTTCAAAAAATTGGAAATCGAGGGGCTGGCACGATAGCAAAGCGGTAAGGCATTTTCCTTGCACACGGCCAATACAGGATGGACCCAGGTTTGAATTCTGACATCCCATATGGTCCCCTGAGCCTGCCAGGAGTGACTTCTGAGCACTGCCGGTTGTGACCCCAAAACAAACAAAAACAGGCAAACAAACAAACAAACAAAAAAAACCCTGGAAATTGAGCTCCCATATAATCCAGCTAGGGATTTACCCTAGGAACACAAAAACACAATACAAAAATGCCTTCTGTATACCTATGTACATTGCAGTGCATTATAATAGCCAGAATCTGGAAACAATCCAGATACCCAATAACAGATGAGTGGCTAAAGAAACTGTGGTATGGGGCCGGGCGGTGGCGCTAAAGGTAAGGTGCCTGCCTTGCCTGCGCTAGCCTTGGACGGACTGCGGTTCGATCCCCCGGTGTCCCATATGGTCCCCCAAGCCAGGAGCAACTTCTGAGCACATAGCCAGGAGTAACCCCTGAGCATTACCGGGTGTGGCCCAAAAAACAAAAAAAAAACAAAAAAAAAAAAAAAAAGGAAAGAAGAAACTGTGGTACATAGGGGCCAGAGCAATAGCACAGTGGTAGGGCATTTACCTTGCATGTAGCTAACCTAGGATGAACCTGGGTTCGAGCCCCAGCATTCCATATGCCAACTATTGAGCCACGAGTGATTTCTGAGTGCATAGCCAGGAGTAACCCCTGAACTTCACCAGATGTGGCCCCAAAAATGGATAAAAAAAGAAAAAGGAAAAGAAACTATAGTACATACACACAATAGAATACTATGCAACTGTCAGGAAAAATAAAGTCATGAAATTTTTCTAAACAGGAAACTATTATGCTGAATAAAATGAGTCCAAGAGTGAGAGATAAACACAGAATAGTCTCTCTATTTGTGGGATTTAAGAAAAATAAAAGATAGTATGGTAATAATGCCTAGAGAAATAGAGATGAGGTTTGAAAGGACCAACTCATGATATGAAGCTTACCACAAAGATTGGTGAGTAGAGTTAGAGAAATAACTACACCAACAACTATTATGATAATGGTAGTGAGTGAGAAAAAATAGAATGCCTGTCTCAAAAACAGGCAGGGGGTTGGGGAGGAGAAAGAGGGGGGCAGTGGTGGTGGGAAGGTTGCACTGCTTGTGAAGGGAGGTTATAACTTTTAATGACTGAAACCCAATTACAAACATGTTTGTAATCATGGTGCTTAAATAAATATATTAATAAAAATTAAACAGGATGAATAGTAAAAAAATTTAAAGATAGCTAGAATGTGTTTGAGCACCACAGTTGATAGGTCCATGCAGATAGATGAGTGGTTCTTTTTTTTTTTTTTACCAACTTTATTACATACATGATTGTATTTGGGTTTCTGTCATGTAAAGAACACCACCCATCACCAGTGCAAGATGAGTGGTTCTTGACAGTCAACACATTCAAACATGAGTGTGACCTCCTCTACCCAGTCGTCTACCCAGCAACAACAATGAAAGGGAAGGGAAAGGTAGTTGGGACAAGATACTCTGTTTTTATTGGCTGAATTAATTTTTGGAACCAATTCGTTACAGGAATTCATAAAAGGACATACATTTTCATTTTCTTTCTTTCTTTTTTTGTTTTTTTTTTTGTTTGTTTGTTTGTTTGGGCCGCACCCATTTGATGCTCAGGGGTTATTCCTGGCTACGCGCTCAGAAATTGCCCCTGGCTTGGGGGGGACCATATGGGACGCCAGGGGATCGAACCATGGTCCTTTCCTTGGCTAGTGCTTGCAAGACAGACACCTTACCTCTAGCACCACCTCACCGGCCCCATACATTTTTATTTTCATGGTGTTTACGTAGAAGTAAATATGGCAACTGTATATTTACTCTTTTCAGAAACTGCCAAACTATTTTCAAAGTTTTTTTTTATATTTTATACACCATAAGCAATTGTTTTATTTTATGACCAATTTAGGGTGTCCCATATGGTCCTCCAAACCAGGAGCAATTTCTGAGGGTATAGCCAGAAATAACCCTTGAGCATCACCAGGTGTGGCCTAAAAAGCAAAGCAAAAAAAATTCCTCTTGATTATAGCCATCCTAGTGAGTGTAACATTTTTTTTTCTTTCTGTAAATATTATTTTATTGAAACCATTGTGATCTACAAAGCCCTTCATAGTTGAATTTTAGAGATACAGTGAGTTAGGTCGACCTCTCTTCACCAATTAACCTAGAGTGCATCCTATACCACCACCCTTTGCCCCCTGGCCTGCCAGTATAACAGGCCCATTTAAGTTTTTGTGTTCCTAGGGTACATCCCTAGGAGTGGTAGAGCTATATAATATGGGAGCTCAATTTCCAGGTTCTTTTTTTTTTTAAATATATTTTTTATTTAAGTAACATGATCATAGTTGGGTTACAGTCACAAACAGAACACCCCCTTCATCAGTGTAACATTCCTCCCTCCCCCTTCCCATTCCCTGCCAGTATTCAAGACAGGCATTTTACAATTATTTGTTTTTAAATTGTTTTCAGTAAATTGTATTTTTTTCCTTAAAGAATAAGAGTAAAAAAATATAGTAAAGGTGTGATAGTGGCAATCACCGTTGTTTGCATAGGTCCAGAAAAATGGGGAAAATGGAAAAAAATCCTTGACCTGATTACAAAAAGGCCTCACCCCAGAAGTTTATTGGCATAAGACCGACTCTGGGTTCCAGGCATACCAGTCTGTCCAACCCGAGTCATTCTCCGTGGTCCCGGTGAAACTTTTTCACACTTTATTGTTTCACACACTATTGTTGGTATCAGGTTCTTATATTTAAAGATTCTGGATTCTGTGCATTTCTTTCATCAATGTCAGGCTGATGTGGAGCAACTTCTAGTTTCAGCATACCATTAAATGCGGAGCGATCTGCCCTACAAGCAGGCTGTTGCTGAGTCGTCTGGGTGTTGAGAGCATTCTTTGGAGTAAGTCAGTACCAAAGCAGTCTTAGCCAGTTTTTTTTTTTTAAATAATCTCCATATTGTTTTCCAGAAAGGCTGAACTAGACAGCATTCCCACCAGCAGTGAATGTCCTCATATCTTTGACCCCATATCCCTGCCAGCACTGACTGTTCTTGTTCTTTGTGGTGAATATAAGAGGATTTTTTTGTTTCATTTTTGTTTATCTATGATGAGGCCATAGGTGACTGTGTCCAGGACTTACTCCTGGCTCTGTGCCCAGGAATCACTTCTGGGAGGATTTGGGGGACCACTAAACCTGGGTCACTGCATATAAGGCAAGTGCTCTACCCACTGTATTAGCTCTCTGGTCCTATTTATATAGCTTAGATAACAGCACTGATACATGGATTGCAAAAATGCCCTCTTAAGTAGCAAAAATTGAAGCAAAAATTTTAATAGTTATGATGTTCTGCTTACCTAATTTTTATTGTTGTTGGTTGTACATTTGGAGCTATACTCTTGTGCTGTTTTTGAAAGCTATTATTCCTCAAGCTTTCTCTTCAAGTTTAGGAAAACAATTTTGACATTTCCTGCCCCCAAATAACTTAGAATAGTAGAGGCTAATGTTGACTGAACACTCATTATGTGCTAGACTCTTGGGGAACAAGCCTAGTTCTCCAGGCTTGGAGAGACCCATCCAGCCTCCAAAAGGCTCTCACACACACCCAAATTACTGTCCAGATCCTGTGTCTTCCTCATCTCACTTTTGCAAGAGGCAGATGGTATCTGTGCTGTTGGTGTTGGCCACATTACTTTTCATGTTCTTTGTTGCCTTCCCTTCCCTTCCCTGAGGTGAGTCCTCTGCCCCACCCTCCTAGCACTGCCAGAACCTACAAAACCTCCAACACATTCAGGAATTCATCCAAAAGAGTCAAACAACACCCTCCTTCAGAACTCAGTATAAGACAGCCCCAGTACCATAACTATGCTCTCTCTGACCTGAGCCCCACCCTCAGTGGGCAGCGCTTTTGAGTCCGGTTGTGTCTGGTTGTCTTCTTAAGTTTGATATATGTGAGGATGGGCACGAAGGGGGTGACAAGCAATGCTCGAGATCCTGGGGATTTTAGTCAGTGATTCTGCTAGGAGTCAGCTAGAGCTAGAGCCAGCCCTGGCATGCCAGATTGGGGCTTTCTATAGTGTTGGGGATCTAATTCAGGTCCTATCTCAAGCAAAGCATGTGCTCCTGCCCCCTGAACTAGCACCCCAGCCTCATCAGAACAAACTTGGAAACTCCTTGTTAAAAGTGAATTGCACTCAGAAGTTTGCCTTGGAACCCACATGAAAAACTCCCAAGTTTAAAAGAGTTCAACTGCCAGTTCAAACAAGACAAGTCATGGGGCACAGGAAACGACAGAACCAAGGCAGAGCAGTTGCTTTCCTAATATTGATGGTCAAACTTCTGCTCCTATTATAAGATAAGTGAAGTCAGAAGGAACCCCAGAACTCTTTTCTCTTGTACTTCTTTCTCTGCTGGATCCAACTGCCACTCAAATCTGCTGGAAGCAATGTCAGATATATCACCTCAACCCAATTTGTCTCTCTTTATATCCTTCCCACCAATGAACTGATAAAACCAGTAGGACACAATTTGCAGTCCTGTTTTAATCTAATTGAACTGAAAGGAATAATCTCTTCATGGCTATCTTCCTTGGTTGACTTGGAGGACTTAGGTCAGAGAGCAAAAATAATTCATTTTCCTAGAAATCTGTACAGGGTTTGCCATATAAAGACATTTTGTTAGCATTTATTGAAGGAGCACTCAGAATCAGTACCCAATTATCTACAACTTCTTAAAAAATAATTTTGCAATTGCTTCTTGGCCTTTTGGCTAAGATCAGGTGTAAGAAATAATTTTGTAGAGTATGAGCAGCAATACAGTAAACAAGGTATTTGTATTTCATGTGGTTTCAACTTGGGCGACCTGAGTTTGATTTCCAACACCACATAGTTTCTGCCAGGTCTAAGACCTGAGCACTCTTTGGTGTGGTCCCAAAGCAAAAACAAAAAGGATTTTATAATAGTAATGAAAAAATGCCACATAAAGTTGGTGTGCTTAGTGCCTCTTCTGTACTGTTTTGTGCATGGACTTTGCTAGTTGTTGGGCCTGGAATAAAATGGAGTGAGGAATCAAGGCTGTTGGCCTATCATGATTGGGAGCCATCAACTGGCCTGGCCTGTGGACTTCATCTAGGAGTGTCTCACCTCTGTTGCTAAGACCATCCTGAAAATGAACAGGCATTAAAGACTTTATCTTCCTCATCACTTATACATGTCTTAAATTTATATCTCTTCCTTGCTCTATGCTCTCTTATTCTGTCCTGAGAAATGTTCTCATGCTCTGTGGAACCAAATCCAGCTCTGGATGGGGTTGGACTCTTGGGTTAATCAGGCAAAAGGACTCCTTTCTCTCTTGGAGAAAACTCAACAACAGACCCTATGGAAGTGCTGTAGGCAGCTTCTGTCCTACAGCCATTAGTGAGATTTCGGTGAATCCACTTTAGGGAGAGTGGGCTGCATGGATGGCAAAATATGAAATATAAAATAAAACCACACACAGAGATTGTGGGGTCAACAAGTTTCTGGCAGGAGTGTGACAAGTTTAATTTTTTGAGCAGGGAAATTTATAGGGGTAAAATTAGCCAGAGGTAAAGAATAATTATAATTACAAAACATAGTAAAACAGTAACAATACCTAAACTATGGGTGTGACTGTAAAAATTCTAGGCTACAAAGGAGAAGGTCACAACTCAAGGTAACTCTTTGCAAGTTTACTTAAATGCAAAATTAGGGTTAGGAGGGAGTAGAAAATATCTAGGAACTTCATCTTTACTAGACTGGATTCTATTGTTTTAGAGGTTAAGTGAAGGGAGGAGCCAAATCCCCAAAAATGAGTTTCCCTTTTTCTAAAGGAGGGTCAATAGTCAAGATCTGCATTCTGGTTACGCCCTTAATTACCAGAAACTGCAGCTGCAAAGAGAGAACAATTGTCTTTGCTTTTAGGGCTGGCTGTATCCAGAAAAAGGGTTCTCAAATAATCTTTGGTGCTGGAATTTCTGAGCCAAACTATTTGATAGAGGCCAATATTTTGCCTGATATATACAAAGGAGAGATAGTCAAATACTGACTGACAATGTACTGCCAGGCGTCTCTTAGGAAATTCTTCAACCATTCACGCAGGGGAAAAAGGCGTCCACAGCGGGCCTTTTGAGGAACCCCATGGGGGTTAAATTAGTTATACCCACCAGGAAAATCTGAGGATACATCTGGTGAGCTGAGTCCCCCTAAAAGCTTAGGTATGCTCTGGCATGGAAGGACTCTTTAGGGTTATGGAACAGCCCCTAAAAAAGGAAGATTGTCTAACAATGTCACAAAGAAGAGACTTCATCTCCAAGAAGCCATTAGTCATGGGTGCCAGCCTGAACATTCTTGAAACAGAGATCCCAGTTCTGCCCATGTCCTTAAACTTCTATTGTACTTCCCTAACCACCTTATAGAAACCCCAGGCTTGATCTCAGATGGGTTTTTGAAGTCATGAGTTTTCCTTCTTCTCAGGTTGCCAGCCCCTTTTTCCTCATCAATTTTTTAAGGTACTGTGACTTTATAAAGTTGTTCATGATAATAGAGTTTCAAATAAACAATATTCCAAAACTAATCACACAACTAGTATTAATTTCTTTCCACCAAAGTCTCTAGGTTCCCTCCTGCATCATCTCTGTCTCCTCAAAACTGGTCTACAAAGTAGTGAGTGGAGAGCACATGTTTTTTGGTTTGATAACCATCTGCCCCCTCAATAACATCAGTACTTCACCCTCACGTGAGAAGAAAGCTTGTTGCTTTTGCTAAACATACACATACTAGTTTGCAGGAGCCCAAATATATGCTAAAAAAAAGCTAGGTAAGCATGCAAAATCGAGTTCTAATAGTTGTAATTACATTCACTCTTAGGAGCCTGTTCTTTACCTTCACCTGGGAGAAGCCAGAGAGTGAGTAGACAGGACAAGGGAGCTCAGGAGCAACCTCAAATGGAGCCAATCTGCTCTGCAATCTATCTTTCCCATCCCATAGTTCTCATTTTATACTATCACACTAAGTCCTCTAAAATAGCAGTTGTCAACCTTGTTTCAGCAGTGGTCCTTTCGAACTATGTTACCTTCTGATGGTTCTCCTATCCTACCAGATGAGCCCCTAATCTAAGGCCTTTTCAGTGATGCATTTTCACCTGTGGCCCCTTGGGATATCCTGGGGGTTCTATGGGGCAGATGGCCCCTAACAGAGAAAAGCTGTACTAGATAATGTTGCACCTCTTTGCCCAAAAAATTCTCCACTTTACTTTTTCCCCATAGGAGAAAGTGATCCAAGTCATTGGGTCTCTTTATTAACTGCAGAAGTGTGTGCTTCAGGCTTTAGATGGATGTACAAGGTTTCAGCCTTGTACACAGCCCAGCCTGCAGTGAGGTCTGTGGTGGGATAAGTATGGGCTGATCCAGGAGAGAATATGCCATGTCTGTGAAGGCATTTTGCTCCCTGGAAGGGGAAGGGTTGTTTCTGAACAATCTAATAAGGACAAATGCTGCCCCCAGATCACTCATCTAGAGAAACAGCAGGTCAGTAATACAGGAGCAAAGGATCATCCAGCTATTAACTTTCATAATAATAACAGAAGTTAATAAACTTCTGGCCTTGTTAAGGGAGAGTAGTTTTGTTTCTTTCCAGAATCTTTTTCATTACAAAGGTCCCTGTCAGTGAAGTTTGGACCCGTGAGAAATCTTGGGTTCAATCATTGACACTCCACAGTCCCTTGAGCAGCAAGTGGAAACAAAAAGAAATTGGAGTGGGGGGGGGATTGGGGACACATCCCGTGGCACTCAGAAGTTACTTCTGGCTCTGCATTCAAAAGATTGCTCCTGGCAAGCTCGGAGGACCATATGGGATGCTGGAGATTAAACCTGGGTCTGTCCTGGGTCAGCTGCTTGCAAGGCTAATGCCCTACCACTGTGCTATCGCTCTGTTCCCCCCAAAACATTTTTTAAAATTAAATAAGAGGTCTGGCGTGATAGTAGAGAAGGTAGGCACTTATCTTACACATGCTGACCCAGGTTCAATCCTCAGTACTTCATAAGGAACCCTAGGCCCTGCCAGAAGCTATGTCTAAGTACAGAGCTAAGAGTAAACCCTGAGAACTGCTGAGTATAGACTCTAAACCAAATAAATAAATAAATGAATAAATAAATAAAGGAATATGTCTTGACTTTCTTTGGCTGGATTTCTGGGTATTGAGTCCCAAGACCCACTCCTGAATGTGTTTTGTCTGGCAACGTGAGCTTGATTAGTGCTCAGTGCCTGATGCTGTGCTGCTCAGATGGGTAGCACTTGGAGGACACCCAGTGTTACCCAGGCTGGGGCAGAGGGCCATGTGGTACCTAAGTTCAAACTTAGAGCCTCACACACACAACACAAATCCCTCATTCTTTTGAGGTAACCTCATTGGTCTCGATGACAGAAATTTGCTTCATTTTGTGAACCAGGGATCTTCAAAAAATGTCGCTTGGAAGACCAGAGGATCTTTCAGAGATTCCCAATCAACTGAGCCAGCAATTCATTGAGAGGACTGTGTATGCAATGCTGTTTGGACTGGGCAATGCCAAAGATCACTTGGTTACTCCAGCAGTGATCATCCGGGACCATCCTAGTGATTCTTGGGAGACAATGTGGGACTAGAAATTGAACCAAGGTCAGCTGCATACAAGGCAGACACCTAACCCTATATTATATCTCGCAGACTCCTAAGATAGTTTTTTGATCCCCAAATTTCTCCTCAGATGAAATAATGATAGAGAGGACCTTTGTTTCTTTTGCTGCAGCAGAAAACCAACAGTTCAAAAGAGTGACTAAGATAATTGCAAAGGGAATGTTGATGGAGTCAGGGCCTTAAACCAACAGTTTCAATTTCAAAAGAAATTCCTGACCAACATGCATCTTTTTTGCCTCAAAGCAAGGCTCTCAACTTCTCCCTTTCCCCTTCCTATTCAATTATCTGCTCAGATGAAAGGAAGCAATCTAAGATCTTGAGAAGATTCTTGGAACTCACTGAAATTCAATTAATGTCTACTAAGTATCTGCGATGTGCAGGATTGAGTGGTAAAATGCCATTTTGTCTCCTATAAAGAGAAAGTCCCATGGCTTTCTTGCCTTGAGGAATTGTACCAGAAGAAAGGTTAACACAACGTTCAATTTTTTTTTTCTCATGTGAACCTAACGGTAAAGGAAAAAAGTCCCAAAATGATTTATCCTAAAAACCCTGAGCTTTATTGGGGATTCTCAGGGGATGGTTCATTGGGGTTCAGGGTTTCTGAAAAGCATTCCAAATTCCTTCTGTTGTTTTCTCTAGTACTAGCTACACTTAACCTTTAGAATGGCAGAAGAGAATCTTTTCAAGAAAAAAAAACTTTTAGGAGAAAAAATAAGACTTGAACAATAATTCAATCTTAACCATCCTTTCAATTGAAATGCAAGTACTTTACTGGTATCAGAAAAATGTGAAAGGCTCAACTGGAAAAACAATTTTTAACTCTTTCTTAAACTCTTTCAAATGACAGAATAATGTATAGGAATCCAAAAGGAAATAATCTTGAAGACAGAATTGCTGTTATTTTATGGGTGTTATTTTAGGGCATCAGAAATACCCTAACTTTCCACTCATTCTTATTCAAAGAAATCATCTACTTCAGCAAAAAAAAATTCCAAACACAGGCAAAAGTTGAATTATAATATATAACATCTTTTGCCAAAGAACCTCCATTATTAAAAAGAGTAGTTGTGAAGGTCAGAGTGATAGTACAGCATGTAAGGTGCTTATATGTAGCCGACCTAGGTTCAATCTCCAGCATCTCATCTGGTCCCCCACAAAACTACCAAGAGTGATTCCTGAATACAGAGCCAAGAGTAAACACGAAAGAAAGAAAATAAAAGAGTAGCTGTTGTTTTAATTTTATTTGGGGTGGACACACCTGGTGATGCTCAAGTCTTACTCCTGACTGTGCTCAGGGATCTCTCCTGGGTGCCCAAGGGTCCATATGGGATGCTGGAGATCAAACCTAGGTCAACTGCTTACAAGGCAAGCAAGTGTCTTACTTGTTGTACTATATCTCTGACCACTAAAAGAGTAGCTATTTTTAATAATATATCATTTTATAATTCTAAATTTTTAGATACATCCTTTGTAATGCTTTCCTACCTTTACACTTATGTTTTACTGGTGAAGGGGGTGTTCTTTTCATGATTGAAACCCAACTACAAATATGTTTGTAATCATGGTGCTAATAAATAAAAATATTATTTTTAAAACGTTCATCAACACAGATGCAAACAGATTGTTTGAAAGATTTTCCATGATGATTTTCTCTTTCTGTCTACCAAAGAAAAACCCAAGTATTATATTTTTGATGTTTTTTATTTTGTCAGGAAACAGCAATTCTTGCTACTTACTGACCTAAATATAAAACCAAGCCAATTGTATGACAGCCTAGATAATGAAGGAAATTAAAAATTTATTCCCTACTTCCTCAATATATACTTTCCCTATATCCATTCTGCTCATTTTTCTTGTTAACTTTGCACTACATCCCAGTTCAAAACTTCTGATCTCTGTTTCCTTTCCTTTCCTATTCTGGATCAACTCAACAAAATCTCATTGTTCTATCCCTGGTATCACAGGTTCATCAAGAGCCATTAGTAGTAGACCCTGAACACAGACCTGTGAGTAGATTTAGCATCAGTAGAAGGGACCACAAAACACTTCAGGCATGAGGATGATCTGTAGAGCCTGAAAAACCTGTATGATGCAGAGTCCCAAGTCCAGAGCATGGCTGGATCTCAAGGAGAAGCACCAGGATGACTGGGCAGAGAAAGAACTTAAAAAGGTACCGCTGGAAGTTCACTGCTTTTTTCCATGAAAAAGCACAATTAATTCCCACTGTGTGAAGAGTTGCAGTCCAAGGCAACCACTGAAAATATTTTTATATAACTCCAGCCCAGAGTGATAGAGATCTTCTCTCCATCCTGGAGAATGGTCCTATCTCTGCCTTAATCTAACATGTACTTTGGACTTTCCATCTGAAGAAGCCTATGAGCTCTTGAGACTCTTTCTCTTTTTCTTCTCTTTCTCTCCCTCTCCCTCCCCACTCTCTTTCTCTCCCTCTCCTTCCCTCTTTCTTTCTTTCCCTCTCACTCCCTCCCTTCCCCTCTCACCATCATAATTCTCTAAGCAAATTTCTTTAAAGAAGGCTATTTTACTTTACTATTTTTTTCTGTTCCTGAAATTTTTTTCTCAGCAGCGTTTAGGACTGACTTTCCTTTACTTTTTAAAAAAAAATTTTAAATTGAAATCAGTGTGAATTAGAATTCTTTCACAGTTGTATTTCAGGCACATAGTGACAGTGAATTAGAGCCATTCCTACCACCAGTGTTGACATCCCTCCACCATAGTTCCCAAAATGCATCCTATATCTCCACCCTTAGTTTTCTGAATGGCTAGTGTAACAGGTCCATTTTGTGTATAGTTTGTTATAGTTTGGGTATCTTAATTCTATTGTTGTTAACTGTAGTTTAGGTATTTAGATTTGACCATTTTTTATTTACACTCAATGCTCCCACAACTGCTTGGCCACTGAGTCCCATCTACTTTTCTCAATTTGTAGGAGAACACAGAATTATGAGAGAGAACAAGACAAAACAAAATGGAATCCCTACCTAGAAGCTAGGTAATTTAAATACAATTAAAAGAAGAAAAATGAAGAGGAGACAGATGTGGTTTTGTTTTTGTTTGTTCTGTGTGTGTGTGTGTGTGTGTGTGTGTGTGTGTGTGTGTGTGTTTGCATAGGTGAACTAAATGTTGGGGAAATTAGAAAGGAAATTTCCTTGGCCTAAGAAATACAAGGAGTCTCTATCCTTGAAGCATACTGTCTTAAGACTGACTACAGATTTTTGCACAGATCTAAAGGTGAAGCCCAAGATAAAATCGTTCTTTATGGTCCTAGGAAAGTTCTGCTTAGACATGGTTGTTGTAGTCTTCTGTAATCAGAGATCTTGGTTTTTGCAAAATCCTAGGATGGAGCATCTTCTGATTTCATCTCACCATTAGATGATGAGGTAGGGCAACCTGCCCTTAGATCAAGTTGTTGCTGTTTCCCTGTTGTTAAGATGCTATATGAACCTACCCTAGAGCAAGTTGGTGCCAGAGCATTATTAGGGGCCCCCCCAGGGGGAGTTTGATTCCTGGTGCTGGTGCAGGGAACTGTGCCAGTTCTAAGGTTGGGATCCGAGATTTGGGGTTGGATGGTCGATATCTGATCAATTAAAGCCTATGACTTTCCTTTTTATCTGTTTTTTTTTTTGTTTGTTTGTTTGTTTTTGGGTCACACCGGCAATGCTCAGGGGTTACTCCTGGCTCTATGCTCAGAAATCGCTCCTGGCAGACTGAGGGGACTATATGGGATGCGGGGATTTGAACTACCATTCTTCTGCATGCAAGGCAAATGCCTTACCTCCATGCTATCTCTCCAGCCCCATGACTTTCCTTTTCTTGCAAAGAGAAAGTCCTTGTTCTTGAGTTCACAGCTCCGCTAACACTTGGATGTCGAGGATCAGTTTCTGCAACTAACTGGAATTCAGGTGTAGTATGACAGTTGCCTCATAGGGCTAGTGGATACAGACATCAATGTTAGGAGGTGCTTGTAGCCATCCATTTCACTGGATGGCTGAGGTGGGCCAAGCAGATAAGTAGGAACATTCTTCTCTCTCTCTCTCTCTCTCTCTCTCTCTCTCTCTCTCTCTCTCTCTCTCTCTCAGGCTATCTTCATTGTTACTTCACTCAAGTCAACTGCAAAATGGTGAGATTGACAGATTCAGTTGATCTATACCATTTTCTCCCTAGGAAATCCCCCTATGGAATTCACTTCTTTTGGTGAAAATCTCTTCTATCTGTAACAGTGTAATAGTTTCCACCAGTGATACTCCGGGGATATTCTGGGCTCTGTGCTTTGGTGTGATCCCTGGCAGTACAGGAGATAATATTTGGTATCAGGGAGTGAGCCAGGCAATTCCACAAACAAGGCAAGCTTTTATCCCCACACTATCTCTTTGACCCTGAAATATATTTTAAGTATATAGAGTCAAATACTCTTTCTGGTTTTAGTTTCCATTAGTGTTAATATTTTTAATTTGTTAGTCAAAGATAACAGTAATAAAAAATAGTAAGAATGGAGCTCCAGTTTAAAATAGGACATTGTGGTGGATTGTCACAATCAAGTTTCTGTCCTCTACCACATCTCTCACAATGGACACTGCTGATCTTCACTTGCTCATCAGGAGCCTGGAATATTCCATTCTGTTTTCTGGGAAACATTTATACTATTCTGAAAACCAAGAGTAGACTGCAGAGAAATTATTTTCCCATGGAGAGACATGTCTGACCTGTATCAAGGTCCTATCATGGGGATTAAGCAATTTTAAAATCCTGAATCTTGCTGACCTATGAGAAGACTGAGCTCATGAGTGACCATACTCACCTCAATGGGTCCACAGAATTAAAATAAACAATAATAATAATAATAATAAATGAATAGTTTTAAGTGGAGGCCAGAGAAAGTCTCTCAAAAAAGTGATACGAAAACAAGAACTTGAAGGAAGTTGCTGTAGACTGAATATTTCTCCATTCTCCAGATGCATATTAAGTTCTAATAATCCTCAATATGGTCTGTACTTGGAGAGAGGGCATCTGAGTAAATAACTGAGGTTAAGAAATAAAAGGCCATGTGATTAGTGCCACACAAACTCAAATATCTTGGAGTCAACTTGACTAAAGACTTGAAGGACCTATAAAAAAAAAACTATAAAACACTGCTTCAAGAAATAAGAGAGGACACTAGGAAATGGAAACACATACCATGTTCATGGATTGGCAGGATTAACATCATTAAAATGGCAATACACTCCAAAGCATTGTACAGATTTAATGCGATTCCTCTAACGATATTCATGACATTCTTCAAAGAAGTGGACCAAACACTTCTGAAATTAATTTGGAACAATAAACACCCACGAATAGCTTAAGCACTCCTTGGGAAAAGAAATATGGGAGGCATTACTTTCCCCAACTTTAAACTGTATTACAAAGCAATAGTTATCAAAACAGCATGGTATTGGAATAGAGACCCTCAGATCAGTGGAATAGGCTTGAGTACTCACAGAATGTTCCCCAGACATACTATCATCTATTTTTTTTTTATAAAAGATCAAGAAATCCTAAATGAAACAAGGAAAGCCTCTTCAACAGGTGGTGTTGGCAAAACTGCTTAGTCACTTGCAAAAAAGCAAACTCAGACCCCCCCAGCTAACACCATGTATGAAGGTAAAAACCAAATGGATTAAAGACCTTGATATCAGACCCAAAACCATAAGGTATATAGAACAACATGTAGGTAAAACACTCCATGACATTGAGACTAAAAATATTTAAGGAAGAAACAGCACTCTCCAAACAAGTGGAAGCGGAGATAAATATATGGGAATATATTAAACTAAGAAGATTCTGCACCTCAAAAGAAATTGTGCCCATGATACTAGAGCCACTGAGTGGGAGAAACTATTCTCCCAATACCCATCATATAAGGGGCTACTATCCAAAATATTCAAGGCACTGACAGAACTTTACAAGAAAAAAAAACAATTAATCCCATCAAAAATGGGGAGAAGAGGGCCCGGAGAGATAGCACAGCCCGGAGAGATAGCGTTTGCCTTGCAAGCAGCCGATCCAGGACCAAAGGTGGTTGGTTCGAATCCTGGTGTCCCATATGGTCCCCAGTGCCTGCCAGGAGCTGTTTCTGAGCAGACAGCCAGGAGTAACCCCTGAGCACCGCCGGGTGTGGCCCAAAAACCAAAAACCAAAAAAAAAAAAAAAAAAATGGGGAGAAGAAATGAACAGACACTTTGATAAAGAAGAAATACAAATGGCTAAAAGGCACATGAAAAAATGCTCCACATCACTAATCATCAGGGAGATGCATATCGAAACAACTATGAGATACCATCTCATGCCACAGAAATATGTGCACATCACAAAGAATGAGAAGAAGCCGTGCTGGTGGGGATGTGGAGAGAAAGGAACTCTTATTCACTGCTGGTAGGAATGCCATCTAGTCCAACCTTTATGGAAAGCAATATGGAGATTCCTCCAAACCTGGAAATTGAGCTCCCATATGATCCAGCTATACCACTCCTAGGGATATACCCTAGGTACACAAAAATACAATACAAAAATCCCTTCCTCACACCTATATTCATTGCCGTACTATTTACAATAGCCAGATTCTAGGAACAATCAAGATGCCCTTCAACAGATGAATGACTAAAGAAACTGTGTTACATATACACAGTGGAGTATTATGCAGCCGTCAGGAGAGAGAAGTCATGAAACTTTCCTATACATGGATGTACATGGAATCTATTATGCTGAGTGAAATAAGTCAGAGGGAGAGAGACAGACACAGAATACTCTCACTCATCTATGGGTTTTAAGAAAAATAAAAGACATTTTGCAATAATCCTCAGAGACAAAGAGAGGAGGACTGGAAGGTTCAGCTCACAACATGAAGTTCACCACAGAGTGGTGAGTGCAGTTAGAGAAATAACTACACTGAGAACTATCATAACCATGTGAATGAATTAGGGAAGTGGAAAACCTGTCTAGAGTACAGGTGGGGTGGAGTGGGGAGGAGGGATATTTGGGATTTTGGTGATGGGAATGTTGTACCAGTGAAGGGGGGGATGTTCTTTACATGACTGAAACACAACTATAATCATACTTGTAATCAGGGTGTTTAAATAAAGATATTAATAAAAAAAAAGAAAAGGCCAAGTGAGAGACAGAACAAGAAGGCAGGTAGAAATAAAATATATCAGAAATATATTTCTCACCAAAAATAAAATCAACCTGGAATCTTCATATTGCCCATCCATCCTCCACAATCATAAAATATAAACATTTGTTTAAGCCAGCCTATAGAAGGTATTTGGTTATGGCAGTGCAAGCTAAGAACTTGTACAGCTATCTGGGAAAAAGCACACCAGCAGAGGAGACAGCTGGTGTGAAGGTGCTGAAGTACAGCAAGCTGCAGTGTGATGCTAGAGAAGTGTGCGAGGGCAAAACTGGAGGCCACAGATCACAGAGGCCAAGGTTGTTCATTCAACCATCAGCTCCAGACCTGCTTTTTATTCTTAGTTTCAATGAAAATAGTTCACTGTCTTGAGGCATTGCGTTACAATGTTTTCAAAGGACATGCATTTCTGTAATACTTTTACCTAACCATGAACATGTGTTACTTTTGAAATGGGGGGGGGGGAGGACTTCAGAACATTTAGAAGACTACCTAAGAAGTGATTTAAAAGTACAAGCTGTACAATCTTTAATGCCAATGTGTGGGTACAGAGGATAAAGGGGAAATGGAGAGAGGAAAAATAAGGGGGAGATTGCAGCTGATTAGAAGTGTTGCAAGTCTCATCATGACAATACTCTGAAATGCTCTGTTATGTGTTTTTTGACCCCGTCCCCACTGGTAATCACACCTTTATAGTATGATGCTCTTTAAGGAATGAGGGAAGAGAGCAGAGAGTGGGGATAAGAACAGAAAACAAAGCATAGAAACATTCTTCCTTAATGGTGATCAAATAAATATACTTGACTTATGCCAATACTTAGCATGCTGTTTGACATATAAGAAGCAGAGATTTTTGTTTTTGCTTTTTTAAAGAAAAACTTGAGGGGCCAGAGAGATAGCATGGAGGTAAGGCATTTGCCTTGCATGCAGAAGGATGGTGGTTCAAATCCTGGCATCCCATATGGTCCCCTGAGTCTGCCAGGATCGATTTCTGAGCATAGATCCAGGAGTAGATCCTGAGCACTGCCGGTGTGACCCAAAAACAAAAACAAAACAAATCATGAATTAGACTAATATTCTTAAATTATTCTTCTACAGTAAACTCTTTTCATTTCTAAGGGGCTTCTTTGTTGGTACAATTTATTTCTAAAGAGGATATTTATTTAAAAAGAAAGAATGGGTGCATTGGATAGTTGATTTTTTGTTTTTTGTTTTTTTTTGTTTTTTTGTTTTTGGTTTTTGGATCACACCCGGCGGTTCTCAGGGGCTACTCCTGACTATCTGCTCAGAAATAGCTCCTGGCAGGAACGGGGGACCATATGGGACACCGGAATTTGAACCAACCACCTTAGGTTCTGGATTGGCTGCTTGCAAGGCAAATGCCTCTGTGCTATCTCTCCGGCCCTGGATAGTTGATTTTTGATGTTAAAACAGTTAATGTCCTTCCACTGTAACTTTACCTTGTCCTCTTTCTTTGCATCTTTGTTCTCATAATTAAAAATAAAAAAATTAAAATAAAAAACAAAAAAATAGTTAATGTCAGTTACATTCAAGCCCTGCATATCTCATGGTCGCTTCTAGGTATTTTGTTTTGGTTTTTGGGCCACACCCAGCAGTGCTTAGGGCTTACTTTTTTTTTTTTTTTTTTTTTACACTCCAACAGCCCAAACACTCAAGCTTTTTAATTTATTTTTAATTCAATTTAATTTTGGGCGGAAGGCACATTCAACTGTGGTCAGGAGTTAATCCTGGCTTTGTGCTCAGGAATCATTCCTGGCGGTACACCAAAAATCCTATGGGGTGCTGAGAATTGATCCCAGGAACCCAGGTCTGTGTGCAAGGGCAAATGACCAACAGATGTGTTGTTGCTTCGGGCCCTCAGGCTTTTTTATCCTCAGGTTTCTGGGTTTTCACTGTCAACAAACAAATACCTTTGGCCAACAGAAGTTCTGGCTGAAGAGCTCACCCCTCACAATCACCTTACTGGGAGAGCTCCATATCCCACACACCAGAATGACAAAGCAGGAACACAATGACCAAGGCAGTTAGAGTCCCATCTCCCACACACCAGAATGACAAAGCAGGAACACAATGACCAAGGCAGTTGTGCTGAGTCCCTGCATTAGACAGACACAGAACATGTTACTGAAGCTGGGCAGACAGGGTGCCTCAGGGGCTTCGTCTCAATGAAACTTTCAGCTCCACAGGACAGTCATCAAGAGCAGTTATCGTCCAACTCATCCCAGAGGCACAAGAGAGGATGTTCAGGGCCAAGGACACTAAGGGGCACGCTGGTCCGGCAGGCGACAGTCTCCAAAGCCCACCTCCTGAAGCTGCTCCTCGTTAGAGTCCAGGTCCAGAGAATGCACACATTGTGCCTTCTTGACCCCAAAGAGCCAGTAGCCGGTGCCTGCGCCTGCCACCACTGCTAGGCCCAGGTAGGCATTGTAGGTCATGGCCGTGAGCATCAGCAGGTAGCTCAGGAGCACCTGGAATATGTGCAGGGCTGTCTGCACCAGGAGACCACACCTGGGCAGCTGCTGGCAGGTTCCCGTAGGTTCTGGGACAGGTGTGTGCTCCTGGGTCATGTGCAGAAGCTCCTCGCGGGTTCTCTTGAGGCCTTCATAGCCCACCGAGAGAAGAAACACGGCCAGGGAAGCCCTGGCCTTGGATCCAGCCGAGTCGATCACCAGCAAACAGCACCTCCACGTTCTTGTAGCCACAGTAGGTCATGGGCATCATCATGGACGTTGTGCGCTGCTGCCGTGAGAGTGGCCCAAGGTGTGCAGGAGATGGTGATCAGGTGGAGGGGTGCTGCTGCGGTCCATGGCACTCATCCCTGCATCCTGGTACAAATGGGCCATTTTCTCTAAAAATAAACGATGTAGAAGGTTGTTGTAGAAGGTTCTGGAAGGAAGCAGGCGTCCTGCACTGTCTAGTCTTGTAGCCTCTAAAATCCTACTCTTGGCTCTGTAAGCTTGTGTTCCTCAGATGCAAGGCAAGCACCTTTCCAGCTGTACTATCTCTTCAGTCTCTCTCTCTCTCTTTTTTCTTTTTTGTCTGATTTTGGGCCACACCTGGCGGCACTCAGGTTATTCCTGGCTCTGTGGTCAGAAATTACTCCTGGCAGGCTTTGGAGACTATATGGGGTGCTGGGGATCAAACTTAGGTCTAGCATGTGGGAGGTAAACTTCCTACCCGCTGTGCTATCACTCAGGCCCTTATTTCTAATTTAAATATGTTAACTAAGGAGGTAAAAGTAATTGAGGGGGCTGGAGTGATAACACAATGAGTAGGGTGCTTGCTTTGCATTGTGGCTGACCTGGGTGCAATCCTTAGCATCCGATATCACCCCCCAAACACCACCAGGAGTAATTTCTGAGTGAAGAACCAGGAGTAACTCCTGAGCATCACAAGGTATGGCTCAACAGCAGCAGCAATAACAACGAACATAAATATTATTAAAGCTAGAGTGAGAGTTCTAAGGGGTAGAACCCATGTTTTGCATGTGAGATTTCCAGGTTTTTTTTTCTTTTTTGAGAACAATTGTTTATTTCTTTTATTTCTTTTTTTTAATATTTTTTATTTAAACACCTTGGTTACAAACATGATTGTGGTTGAGTTTCAGTCATATAAGATGACACACATCCCCCCCCCCCCCCCCATTATGGATATCCAGGTTTGATCTCTGGTGCTGATTGGTCCTTTAAGCACCACCAGAAACAAACCGAGCTCCACTGACTAAGCAAACCCTGAGCACTTCTGGGTGCGATTGCCCCAAAGAAAACAAATTAAAATTATAAGCTTTTGAGATAAAAATTGTATATAATTACTTCATTTAAGCACCATAGTTACAAAATTATTCATGGCTGAGTCTCAGTCATAGACATTCATGCAAAGATATACCACCCTTTACCAGTGCACATTTCCCACCACCAATGTCCCCAGTTTCTCTACTGCCCACTCTTTGCTATCTGCCTGCCTCTCTTTCATTTTTTCCTCTCTCTCTCTCTCCACTTTGCTTTGCACTGTTGCTAATGAAAGGTACTGTGCATATCACTTTATCCTCTTCCAGCACCCAGTTCTTGTGATCAGTGTAATCACAGTGATCAGTTTTAACAATCATCGTCACCGTTCACAACCCTAACTGCATTCACCACTCTTCATTGCAAGCTTTCTACCATGGACTGGTCCTCCTGATCTTCATGAGACAAATTTTTAAGTAGGTTGAGATATCGTAAGTCCACAGGAAACCCTTTATGTGTCATTTATACTTCATTTATATCTAAGTGTGGATTCATCTTGACAGAGTTAAAAGTGCAGTGAAGAAGCCTAGAGAAAGTACAATAGGTAAAGATCATACCTGGCATTTGATTCACTCAGGTTTGATCCCTGGTACCACAGCAGGTCTTCTGAGCACCATCAGGAGTGACCCCTGAGTTCAGAGTCCTGAGCACAGCTTGGTGAGTTCAAAAGAAAAATGTTTTAGAGAGCTTGTAAAAGCTGTGCTATCTAATGGAAAGTTTTATTTGCTGTTTCTCTTTGGTGGCAAAAGGATGGATGAACAGACAAATGATTGATTGATACAATCATTATATGGAGAATACTTTAAGGATGTCCTGTTTAAAGTGCTCTACTTTAACCAATCGATGGCAATCTACACATTGCATAGTGTATAAACTATTTTCTCTGAGTCACTTCATTGATGTTCAGGGCCTCCAGAGCTGCACCCAGTTATGCTCAAGTCAGAGTACCATGTGGTACCTTGGGGACAAGCTGAGCTAAGTTACATGCAAGGCTTGTGCCTTAACTCTATGCTATCTTTCCACACTTAAATGAATCATTTGAGAAATCAATGGTCAACTACTACATATCAGAGATAATTTATATCTTCAGTAGTTTAGAAAAGGTTGAACATGTCCATTCACCTTATCCAGTATTAGCACAAGTTTTAGGATGTATACAGCTCACCTGGGATCCTATTCTTTTCTTTTTTTGTTTGTTTTTGTTTTGGGGGCACACCCATTTTACGCTCAGGGGTTACTCCTGGCTGTACGCTCAGAAATCGCCCCTGGCTTGGGGAGACCATATGGGATGCCAGGGGATTGAACTGCAGTCCATCCTATGCTAGCGCTTGCAAGGCAGATACCTTACCTTTAGTCCCACCTTCCCAGCCCTGGGATCCTATTCTTAGATGAGGCACAAACTCTATATTTGCCAGGGGTCGCTGTGCTCACACATAGACTGAGGGTGTTTGTGCATCTTTTTAGTTGTGGTGCTTGCTCGGGTTCAGGGGGATGCTCTCCTTTTTCACAGTGTTTACACACCCTGGCTACCATGTAGACAGAAATATCTTTCAGTGTTGGATCATGCAGAGACACAGGGGCTTGAATTTAGGACATACCAGAATTTGGTTTCCTATTCTCTATATACCATGCTAACAGTAATACTATTGAGGACCCAATAAACTAGTCAATGAAAAATTCTTTGCAGTAATGCTTTGGAAATCTTGAAGTCTTTGGCCACCTCACCCACTGGGTCTGTTCAAATATAAATACTTAGAAACAGCCACAACTAACCAAAGTAGGTTCTTCATACTACAAAGTCTGGTTACTCTGATATGATAAACAAAATAAACAAATTGACAGTGATGGAAAACTGCTTCTAGGATACTCAGTAGCCAATGACTTGTCCTTTGAAAGGCACATTCCATCCTTCCTTGAGCAAATGACCCAATTGCTGCCAAATGCCTAGCAAGTGGCAGCTGCTGCCCTGATCCTCGGCTGGTTTTGAGACCAATTCTTCCCAGAAGCATCTTCAGAAGGTACATGATAGAAGGTGAGCTGGCACCATGCAAGAAGTGGGGAGCAAGAGGAGCCTGGCCACTCCACTTCGATCTGCGGTAGCGCACATCTCCTAGTCAATGACCCTAGCACAACACACAGAATACATCACACTACAGGTACGACGATGGGAAACAATGCTAGCCAACACTATGCATAGAGAATGAAGATGGAAGCTCTGATGACCCAAAAAGTGCCAACCATCTATTTATCCTCTCAGATAAGGAGTTTAGACAAGAAATATGGAGGATGTTTATAGAACTCAAAGAAAGCATAGCTTGAGCTGAACGGACCTTAAGCAATGACCACTGCTGCAGTTTGGTTTAATATTGCATCAGAATAAATGTCTCCCCCTTTTTTTTTTGGTTGACAGGCACAACTTTTAAGTATTTAAAAAACATGAATGGAAATAATCACTAAAATGTATTAAGCACTTAACAAGTAGGTATTGTCCTAATTGCTGTCTATACATTGATTCATGGAATGTACACAACTGTGCTGAATAAGCACTCTAATTAATCCCCTTTCTCAAAAGATAAAGCAAAAGTGCACCCCTGTTAAGTAACTTGCCCTGGAGACAGTTGCAAGAGCTGAACAGCCTATGGTCACCAGACTTTGCAGCTTCCCAGATGCAATGACAAAGAGCAGGTGGTTGAACTGTTGGAAGCTCCATATAAACACAGAAAATTATGCCAAAAGCAAAGAAAATGAACCTAACGTCACACAAGTAGGAGACCGTTAGTAACTAAGACGTTAAGTATGAGTATAGTTTATTACCTCTTGTAATCTTCCCTAAATAAACTGTACAAGGCCTCAATTCACTGAAATTGAGAAAACATCTCATTTGCTGTGACTGGTGGAAGAAGTGAGACCATCCTTAAAATGTGTCATCAGGCTAATTGTATACTGCAAGTAACAGAACAACTGTTTTAATATTTAAAAAATCCCCACTTCTTTCTAAGGCCTCTTTGAGTTTTTTTATTATTGCTCCATGAGCAGACTTTATTGGTCATTACTGCCTCTAAGTTTAGTCCCAGTGAGAAGATCCTTTGGTTTACACTGATTGCATTAGCTTGCAAAACTTTTATAAGGGAGTATAAGTTATAAAATATGCCTGAATGCTTTTCAAATGACAATTCATGATATGGTTAAAATGCACTACACAAACTGAAGTAAAGTTTCACACACATTACAGTAAGAGAGGAAGAAAGCCTCCACCCTTACCCCTCAAGATCTTAAAAAAAAAAAAAAAAAAAAAACCCAAACGAACAGAACACCAAACAACCTACAAAACCTTTGGAAGACTTTGAAGTGCAAATGTAAAGCAGAGGATTCAAAAGTAAGGGAAGGGATGTGGTATATTTTCACACAACTCCCTTCATTCTAAGCAACCTCTTCTGTGCAAAACTGTGTCTTCTCCCCACAAACCACAAATATCTGCTTCTTTTCCTAGCCCAGATGGTGGAGTACAGTGACCATCAACAGAAAAAGAAAGATGCAGAAAAAATAAAGGTCAGGAAGACGAAGGCCATCTGGGTTGGTAAGAACTGAAGAATCTGTGTGTGAAATGCTGTGCTGGAGAGAAAAGTCACGTCTGCCCAGAGGCCCTGCAATGTTCCGGTGCCTTCCTGCAACCACCTTTTCTGGAAGTAGGGAATGCCACTTTACCATGTTGACTGCATCAAATAGTAGAACCAGAACTTTCTCATTTTTGAGCAGATAACCATGAGCAAAGACGGTCAGCCTTGAAGGTTAGGGAGGGAAATCATGCCATTACCTTGGGTGAATTGCCCTTTTAGGACTGTGAGACAGAGGAACAGAGGAAACAAGTCCTAACTCTAAGGACAGATGCTGAAACACATCAAACACTTCACTAATTCTGAGGCATGAAGGAAAATCCTAGCTTGGGGCAAACTTATGTAACTGAATGTCAACACAGATTTTAAAGAATCCTTTTGAATTGCTGACAGAGCAGCAGACGGCTGCCAGGTAGTTGGGAGGGGGCAAGGGATGTGGGGGCAGTGATAGGCACCTCCAACATTAAAGGTCTCTGATACTTACACTGTGGACACAGATGCCAGCCAGTCTGAGTCCCAGTTTACTCACTGCCTTGAAAGGAATATTCCTTTCTCTTGCTGTTCTCATGATTCAACTGGATGTGTGCAGTGTATGATTTAGCGGTGCTCTGCTCCCCTGCTGGCTAGATCACCCTCTGCAAATTTCCTAACAGCTTCTCCATCTAAAAAATGGTGGGTCAGCTATGACAATGATTAGTGCAAATTGAGTGCTGTCTTTGGAGTCGGAATTTTCAGCATTGCAGCATCTATTGTCCAATTGATTTCCTAATGCTGTAGCCCTCCTTCAGAAATAGAAATCTGAAATGTATAACCTCCTAAAAGAGAAGTTTCTCAGACTCAGGAAAAGGAATACATTGGCTTGAATATTCATCAGTGACTTTTCAGGCAAGGAGAAAAATGCTATCTTCAATGGAATTTCCTGCCTACCATGATGATAAACTAATAGTAAACCATATTTATGCGCCATTATCTCCAGGGAGCTCTAGGCACCATGCTGACACAATCTTCTCAACATCCTGGGTAAGAAATGATGACTTATTTAATTAGCATCTTCAAGATGAAGGGTTATCATCTGGATGGTGACCAGCTGTTTTCACCATGACCAAAGCCAAAGAACCATTTGGCATAGGTTGTGGAAAGATTTGTGTAGCTCTGGAGATGGAAGTTTGAAGACATTTTTCATTTAGGTAGTACTCCATCTCAAGTGTGCATGGTGTGGCAGTAGCCACATTTATAGTTTCCTAGAGGTGAACTGAAACAGTTTATTTTCAATATCTTCACAGCTTGGGCTAATACCTGGGTGATTGTTTGGGGTTAGGTCTTTCCCTGAGATCATTCCAGCCAATATTTATGCATGGCCTTCTGGCAGTTTCCCAAGGACATAGCGAGAAAAAAAAAGCACATGTTAGCCCATGGTTGACTGAGCTCCAAGCAGTTCACCTAGAACTAGGCTGAAGGTTAAACAATGGAATGGGATTATTTTACTTCCTGGGCTTGTTTGAGTGTTCAGCAATTGAGCATGTGTGTACTCATCAGGGTACAAGAACTTAGAACCTTGTGCTCTTGGGGGAATGACGTACATTCTAGACACCTCTTCAAACAGTGGACAGTGGCAGTCTGTCATTCCCCCATTCCTATGGTTGCCATGTTGATATGACTGTCAACATAAACAGAGCAGAGTGAGAACATGGACACTAGTAAGAACTCTAAATCCATTACTTCCCAGCCAGAGGCCAGTAAGAGGCTTACAAGTAGTAGAAAAACAGGTCACCAGCAGCAGTCTCTTCCCAGCTCTTGATGAAACCGGCCACTTTCTGGCAGATGTATGAGCATGCCTGTTAGCCAATTGGTTATGATCTTGTGAAAGACATCTGGTAGATTAGAGATATAGTACAGGAATTAAAGGCAAATGCTTTGGATACACCTAACCTTTTCTGAATCTCCAGCACTACACAATCCTCTAAGCATTGCTAGGTGTCATCCTGGAAGGCCCTGAGCACTGAAAGGGTGGCCTGTGCAGTCCCCAGGCTTGCAAAGCTAAAACATCATCTCCCAGATCTTGCATTGAACTCCTGAACAAGCTGGCTGAGAGGAGTCTCTGGAAGTCTCTGACACAAAAAGGTTAAGAAATTTTGATTCAATAATTTAAGGAAGGGAGCTGAGATTCTGCACTTTTGGTTTTTCTGTGCCACACCTGGAAGTGCTTAAAGGTCACTTTTAGAAGTGGTTGAGGAATCTGGGGATGGAACGTGAGCATGCACTCTGTCCACTAAGCTCTCTTCTACCTTCATTTCCTATCATTCAGGATAGTTGGAGCGGCAAGATTTAGAGACCTGCTGCACATGTCAGACCTTACTCAAGAAAGATCCCTCCTCATTTATGTAACTCTGCTCCCTGAGGTTGTCAGGATTCTGGCTCCATTTCTTTGACGAGGCCTTCATCTGCACTCTGTAATGGCCACACTTCTGTATCTACTGTATTTAGCAACTGTGAGGAAGGAATCCCTTCCTTGGAGGAAGGTACTTTCCACTTCTCTTTCTACTCTCTTAGCTAGAATAAGTCGCATGGTCACATCTGGCTCCAAGTAAGATTGTAAATGTTTAATTTAATATGTTTTATTCTGGGTTACCAAGAATCATAATCAAGAATGAGTAATCTCTGCCACAGTGCCACTGTGGTGTTGGGAACCTTCTCCCAGCAAGGCAGAGGGTCTTAACCATAGCAGCTGACCCAACCCTAATAAGATATGCCTGGGTATATGGCAGTATTATTTCCATTGACAAACAGAGATTTAGAGATGGCAAATAGCCAAGGCAGAGGCAGGATTTAAATCCAAACTCTTACTACAGAACCTGGAGCATTAGGCCAGAGAAAAGGATGATCTACAGAAACAGCAGTCTTTTAGTTGTGGATAGTTGTAGCCAGAGGGTGGTGCTTACTGGGACTGAGTTTCAGATGGACGTGAAGCTAAACACCTTGCTAATTTCCAAGAAAGGCTTCCTTTCCTGGGACCATTTTACAGGGGAAGAAGAATGAAAATAGGCTATCTAAGAGCCTTGATTCTAGCCATGAAAAACCATTTCCTCAGATAACACTAAACCTGAATTATGAGGCACTTGTTACTTTTTCCTCTGTCCCCTCATCCACCCTGCATGACAACATGCTGAGGCACTTGTCCTGGAGAGCCAGAGCAGACCAGGGCCATAAGGGGCCACTTCTTTGTGCTCGGGTCACAAGTTAGAGGACATTTGCAAACTGTTTTCCAGGGGTATGTTCTTGCCCTCCCCCTTTTTGTCCTCAATGAAAGGGGCTTTGTGCTAGCACAGCCTTTGTTTAAGGATTCAGTTGATAAAGGAACCATTTTATTGAAATGAATTACAGAGGAGAGTGCTGCCAGAAATCTCAGCAAGAGGACAGCAGGCTGGCTTCGACTCAGCAAGGTGGATGGAAACAATTCTCAGGCACTGGTGTCAAGGACACGTTGGAGTTTGCTGCCATCAGCAACTAAGGAGAGAACAGGGTAGGCAACTGGTGAAAGTATCAGAAAATAACATTAATGCAATTTTTTCTGTTTTTGTATATGAAGTGTCAAGTCAGGAGTCTTCTAGAATAAATCCTCTTTACTTCTTAAATTGCTAGATTTCCTCCACTCAGAATGAGGTGCCTGCCACCATTTCAGGTTAGCTTATGAAACCTTGATAAAGTCAATGCTTTCTGTCAAAGCTACTTGAATACTGGTACAAAAAGCCAAACAGTCCAGAGTCATCCAGATTTTCTCTTTTGGGCTTTGTACTCACAGGGAAGGAACACTAAAGAAACAACAAAAACAACAGAGTAGTGAGTGCAGTTAGAATGACTGTCTCACATACAGGCAGGTGGTAGGGTAGGAGGGAGTTGGGGGGCATTGGTGATAGGAATGTTGCACTGGTGAAGGGATAGTCTTCTTTTTATGACTGAAACCCAACTACAATCATGATGCTTACAGACATTTTTTTTTAAATCATTTTATAGATGCCAGCCCCAACCTCATCAGAGCTTAAGGTCCATCCTTAAAAGTCCTTGGTGGAGCCTTGTAGTACTGGGGATCCAACTCCAGAACTCCAACTTGAGTTTTCTCCCTGTCACCATAAAGATACTTTAAACCTGTCAAGGGAGATAATATAGTAGTCAAGACACTTGCCTTTGCACACAGTAGACCCAGGTTTGATTCCCTGCACCACAAATGGTTCCCTGAATCATGCCAGAAGTGATCTCTGAGTACAGAGCTAGCAGTAAGCCCTCAACACTGCTGGATGTGACTCTTGACTTCCAAACCAAATCTAACCAAAACCGTTTAAACAATAATTTCCTTCCGATGAGTGCTCAAGGGGCTTTAGAAAGGGAAGTGAGGGGTTGGAATAATAGCACAGTGGGGAGGGCACTTGTCTTGCACAGGACCTACGCAGGTTCAATCCCCAGCATCCCGTATGGTCCCCTGAGTCTGCCAGGAGTGATTCCTAAACCCAGAGCCAGAAGTAATTCCTGAGCACTGCTGGGTATGGTCCCAAAACAAAACAAAGGAAAAAAAAAAGGTGGAAATATTCAGAAGCTAAAACTAATATATTCCACCTAGTCTTTTCTCCATGTCTTGGGTTTGTGATGCCAACATAAACTTGTGAAGACACATGGCCTGACAGTCTATCTGGGCCCGTAACTTTCACATCTGCTGTTTTGTTGAGACTCCAAGATGTCTATTTGAAGCCTGTTAAGTGAATCAGCATTTCTTAGGAAGTCTCGTTTTTAAAAACCTATTTGAAAACAGTGGCAAAGCAAACAGCACTTAAACCAATTGGCTGTGAACTCTTCAGAGTTCAAGGAAATCATTTAAGGTTGATAAAGTCAACTGAAATTTTGGTTGAAGAGGAAAAGTGTCCCTTGATATTGTTTGAAGGCATGCAATAACAGTTAGTTCCAAGTGACTGGATCCCAAGTATTGATTAAAAAACAGGTGCCTCTGGGCAGCTGCCAGTGGTCAAGCTTTGGGAGAGTCCCACAGGCTCCAGCTTCTGTAGATCTCTGAAAAGCAAGGTCAGCAGCTAGTGGCTCACCCTTTAAAAACAACACACTCTGTTTTTAGACGGGAAGGCATGTTTCACAAGCTGTAGTACTAGGATCCTAAAATCTGGTTACTTCATGCTACAAAGATGATAGCAAGGCACCCTGAAAGCACTGAACCAATTTCTGGTGGTGATGTTTTATCTACCTAGGAAGAACTATGAGCTGAAGGGTGGGAGAAGTGCAGGAGTGTTTATAGAAAGAGCTCATAAATTCAAAACCTCCGTGAAGCTCTTAAGTGTGTTCCAACCTAGAATCACATAGATTCTGTATTCTTTTTATGCTAGAATTATAATTCATTTTACAGAATAACAAAGGATGACACAATCAGTAACTCTCTTCTCTACCATGATTTAAAGTTCCATGTAGTCAATGGCTCTGACTTATTCTAACACCTAATCTCCAGTTCCTGGAACTGGCTGAGCACAAAGCAGGCACATAATCAATATGAGAGAACACACTGATGAAAGCTGAGAGAAATGCAGCATGACGAGGGGGGTTTGTTTATATTCCAGATTCCTCATTGTTGTTCCCCTGATTTTTCTAAACTTGGGATTTTCAAAACTAGTCTTTTTGTTTTTTGGGGGGAGGCATTTGGAGGTACTTGGGGGCCATTCTAGACAATATCCAGGGAGCCAAGAGTTAGTGGATATAGAATCCAGAGTTCCTGCATGCAAAGCTTGAACTCTAACCCTCTGAGCAAACTACCCAGCCTCAAAGCTAGTTCTTAGAAGGCTGCTGGAGCCAGAATCTTTTTCTAACTCAGCTCCAGTAATTGATGTTTGCAGCCCTTTCTATTAGTGTTTCTACTTCTAAATATTATTATAAGCATTACAGAAGAAAACACTTGCAATAGGGCAGTTATCTGCGACCCCCAGCCCCTGTTCAAGGTTGGGGAGCAAAAGCAAGGATATATCCATTCTCTACAGAATCCTTTAAGTCACACTATGGTGTGATAAGAGGCTGTCCAGTGTTTCATTAAATGTAACCAATTTTGTAAAGAGACAATACTGCTTTGTCATTCAATCTACCACATAGTTCTTTTCTCAAGGGAGGGGGAGACACATTAGGAGAAAGGCTTCTGAAATAAATACTTGCTCACAAAACCTAAAACAGGTGAAGAGAATTTTTCTGAGATGGACTGAGACATATAAGTTAAGGACGAAAAACCATCACCCAGAAAGTATATTCTGCCAGTAGTTTCCTGTACATGAGACACTCCTAGTTGCAAATCCTGCAAATATAGTGAGTCAAGAGGAAAATTAGTTTTTTTCCAACTTTCTTTTATTTTTATTTTTTTTGGGGGGGGACACACCTGTTTGACGCTCAGGTGTTACTCCTGGCTATGCGCTCAGAAATCGCTCCTGGCTTGAGGGTTCGAACTGTGGATCGTCCTAGGCTAGTGCTTGCAAGGTAGACGCCTTACCTCTAGTGCCACTGCTACAGCCCCTTTTCCAACTTTCAATGGACAAGAAATTATATATTTCTTTGATTTTGTGTTTTTCTCCAAAAGTTGCTGCTGGAACACTATTAATCATTAAATGATTAAAATGGTTACATTGATTGTAATAAAAATTTTTATTTTTTAAAAAACATTGTATCTATTGGTAATCCTGTGTTATTAGAAATAAACTATAGAGCAGAACTGCAGATTATGGAACAATGCTATCATTAAGGGGTGTGTGATTTTTTTCCTTATTTATTGTTAGACAAACCATATCCAACCCACAAGTTACACATCTTAACTGCATACATCTTTTAAACGTATTAAGATCTTTAAGATGGGATTCTCAGAAGCAATAGCACCAGCCATACATTTTAAGCACTGTTTGAAGTGCATTAAATGGAAACAGGAAAGAAACCAACACTTCAGTAGATCTAAATTCACAAGTTTGGGCCCTCTGTGTCTTCAGTGATTTGATTTAGAATATTGCCAACAATAAGCAAGGTAAATCAAGACACCTCATAAAAGGTGGTATAGTAAGAAAAATGTCAATTTAATTATTTACTTTAGCAGGCAAGCAATTTGTAAACATTCAGTAGCGGCAGCATCCAAGTTACAAACAATTTAAAAAGAAACTAAGATTAGTGATTATAACTTTTCCTTTCCTTTCCCCAAAAAGAAAAAAAGAAAAAAGATTTGGGAATGAATGACTTAAAAACACTACAGACATTGAACATTCAGCCACATCATCTATCAGCCTTCTAGGTCATCTTCTCTCTGTGTTTTATTTTTAAAGATGTGTCTACTCCTAAAATGCATTATCTTGCAATAACTTGTATGTAAGCATTTGCAATCTAGGAAGTTGTTCCTGCACACGGATGTGCACGGATGAGCTCAGTTAAATCCCATTCGCAAAGGGGACATTTATGTCTTGATTCAATGCTTCTTTGACTTCGAGTGGCAGGGTGTCAAAAAGGTGATCTTCCACAACAAGCCCGCTCTTCTTGAGCAGGCGACACAGGCCCAGCTGGGCTGGCAGGCGGTCCAAGCAATTCCCCTTCAGCTCCAGCTGCGTGAGCTGCGAGAGCTGGCTAATTTTTTCTGGGAGGGAGGTGATGCAGTTTTGCCCCAGATTCAAAGTCCTCAACTTGACGCATTTAAACAATTGTTTGGGCAGAAGGTCCACTTTGTTCCCAGTGATATGCAAATGCTGCAGGTTCTGAAGTAATCCTATTTCTATGGGAAGCATTGAAATGTTGTTGTAGCTTACGTCTAAGCATCTGAGTTTCTGTAAACTAAACACTGCCAGTGGTAAGGATTCGAGCTTGTTGTTAGAGAAATAAAGTGACTCCAGGTTTTTGACATGGGTGATGGAGGGAGGAATGGTAACGATTTTATTATGCCATAATTTTAGACAAGTCAGTCGTTTTAAGTGTTGGAAACTGATGATTTCCTCAATGGTGCGTATATTGTTCGATTTTAAATCCAGTTCCTGCAAATTCGAGAGACTGAAAATAGCGTGTGGAATCCTCTCGAGCTCACAGTTCTGGAGCTCAAGCTCAGCGACATTCATCATTTTCTTAAGGCTGTTCAATACCAAGAGTTTCGTGCCGTCATTATGAATGACTAACTTTGTAAGATGTGGGGCCACATCTGTAATGTTTGAGGGGACTTTGGTCAAATTGCTCTTCACGTGGAGAATCTTAAGGTGTCGCAACTCTCGGAGAGATTCAAGGCCTATCATCTTATTATTTTCTGAGTTCAAATTGCCTATCAAATACAACTCTCGGAGGTTCTTAAGCAAATACACCCAAGCAGGGATTTCAGCTACGTCAGTAAACTTCACGTGAAGGCATCTCAAATGATCCCGGAGAAAACTAAAAGCAGTCTGTTCCACTTTTGCAGGGCAGTGGCAGAGGTGAAGCTCTTGGAGATTTGTCATCTGAGAGATCTTAGCAGGGATTTTTGCTTCTGGAATCAGTTCAAGCTTGAGCACGTCCAGGTCTGTGAGGTCAAAGACAGCATCGGGCACACCAGACAGCATAAAGAGATGTAACTCCTGCTTGTCCTGGGCATTGCGTGACACATGTTGCCGGAGCTTTTCAAAAGTCCATTCGTGGTTCAAACTGATTTCCCTAAGTTTATTTTCACTGACTTCTGACAAGAAGACTCCAAAACGTTTGGAATAGAGCTGGTCGTACTGGTCTACCATGTGGAGGAGGAATGCAAAATCATTTTTGACATCTGGGATGTCACTGAAACTGCTCTCTTCTCTAACTTTTTCAAAAGAATATTCCTTCAACGGGATCCTGAATAACCAGAAGAGAGTGTAGAGGCAGATAAAACCATAAACGCAGATAATGGATATGTAACTGATCAGAAGCTTTTTCAGCATGTACGCCATATTGTGGGTGCACTCAAACACCTCGTAACCAGTTAAGTGCTCCACTTTGGGTTTGCAGACGTGCTCGAAGCTGATCGCATTGACAAAGTTTGCAGTATAGCAGAGAATGAAAATGAACTTGGCCGTCTTGACAACGGTCTGGACCACATAGAGTTTATAGATTAAGTCACTGTCTTCCACATGAGCTCGGAACTTCCTTACTTTCTCAAAGAGAGCTTTGGCCTGTTCCCCATCTTTCTTATCCAGGATGGTCATGCTAGGGACTTCGATCACAGGTTTCTCTGCTGAGAATTTGAAGCCAGTTTTGTTGATCATTGGGGTACTGGCACTAGGACTCCCTTCATCGCTGCTGGTAGACACATGCTTTGGTAAAGTCTGGGCACCAGTTATTCTCTGCTTGTTTTCCTCCGAGTCTTCGCATGCTGTCTCAGACAAAGCTTTTGTAGTCCAAGGAGATTCAAAGCACTTCCCTAATATTGAAACAAAATGTTCCACTTTTGAGCAGGTTTTGGGATATTTGAACCAAAAGTTGCTACTGACCATGAGAATTATAGTATGTATAAGTGCAAGGTATGGAAAGTACTTAGAATACCATGGAAGGGCCAGATGGTAACACATCTGATTAATAAATACATATTGCTGAAAATCCAAGTTTGTTTTTCGTCCTGTGGGATTTCTCTTCTCTTTCCTGGACTCTGGACTTGGAGCTGTGGAATCTGTGTGAGGATATGTGGCTCTGAGAGGTATGTCAGGTGTCACAGCAGATGTAACAAAGGAAATGTCATTTGTCGTCTGTCCCTCTTGGTCTTGGTCAGTGGCTGCTTCCATTTTCGAGATGGGGGTGGTCACGTCGGTATTTCCTGGTGTCGTGTGTGCCTTTGAATTTACAGGAGATGGCAATACTGGCAAGCAGACCACCTGATCTTTGGTAAGTTGCATGGTTCCTGCAAAGATGGCTACCATCAACATAACGACAGCCAGATAATCCATAAACACATCCCACCATGGTTTCAGGATTCGGTAAGTTGGCTGAATGTCATTGAGTGAAGCAACTTCCGCAAGGGTAAACATTCCTAGAAAACAAGCAAACAAAAGACATTATTATAAAAATGTAAGTAAAAATCTATGAGAAAAGCTCTGTACTAACTTCTAAAGTGTTCTTAGCCAGATCTTTTTTTTTTTTTTTTTTTGAGAGGAAGAATGCGAGTTCTTTGGGCCACACCCAAGAGTGGTTAGTGTTTACTCCTGGTTATGCACTCTGGGATTTCTTCAGGTGGGGCTTGGAGTGCTGAAGATTGAGCCTGAGTAAATTTG
Source organism: Suncus etruscus (assembly GCF_024139225.1). Taxonomy (NCBI): domain Eukaryota; kingdom Metazoa; phylum Chordata; class Mammalia; order Eulipotyphla; family Soricidae; genus Suncus; species Suncus etruscus. The sequence continues at coordinate 42,813,172 of NC_064851.1, read as the reverse complement.
TGTGCAAGGCAAGTGACCTACCCGCTATTTTCCCAGTATTTTTTCCAGCTCCCAGGTTCTATCTTTGAATCTACAATAGGAATTGAAGGGACTAGTTGAGAAAGAACATATAGCAGGAAATGGCAATTTGTTCCAGTAGTCTTTCTCCCAAAGTCCAAAAGGCAAAAATGGGCAGGGAGTTCAGACTACATTCTAAAGAACAGTGACAGTTTGTAGAAAGGAGAAAGAGTTTGAGGATTATTTAAAGATGAATGAAAGACTCTTAAGTTACTAAACTTTAAGGGAACACATGAAAACCAAAATGGCATTTGCTTGTCTCAACTTATTTAAAGTGCAGATTGACCAAAAACAAACAAACAAACAAACAAAAAACAAAAGGAGGGGGCAGAGAGAAAGTATGGAGGTAGGGTGTTTGCCTTGCATGCAGAAGGACTGTGGTTTGAATCCCGGTATCCCGTATTGTCCCCCGAGCCTGCCAGGAGTGATTTCTGAGCATAGAGCTAGGAGTAACCCCTGAGCACTGCTGGGTGTGACCCAAAAACTAAAAACTAAAAACCAAAAAAAAAAAAAAAAGTGCAGTTTGAAAGTTTGGGGAGTGAAGTACTTTTACTTTGTATAAACCAAAATGAGAGGTTCTGGGCTTATTTATTAAATTCTGAGATAAATTCTTGTGTATCAGTCTCAGTAATGTTACTTAATAAAGCTGTGATTCTTCATTTCTTGTATTTCCTATTTGTATAATGGGGATGACAATTACTAAGGGTTATTGAAAAGCTTAAATTGAGTAATGATTATAAAGTTCTTGGCACACCCTCTAATTTAGACCATTACTGGATACCTGGAAATATGTAACTACCGTGATTTGTATTTATTGTTTTCCCCTCCTCTACACATACATGTCCATGGCAAAGTTCACTTTTAAATTAGGTATAATAGAAAGTTAACAAGAACTATTAATAATTGTTCTCGTCAAGAACAATGACTAACACTATAACAAAAGTCCTGCATATGTGATTTCCCTTGATTGTAAAATACCTTATTGTATGAACAACAGTCAATTACGGTTGACCATAGGTAACATGAACCATGAGAAGTGAAAATAACATATCTGAGGACCACTAGGTTTTTGGGATTTATTGACATATGCACCAGAAACTCTAGTGCTTATAAGTATAAACAGTAAGAATGAAGACACAACTAATATGAAATGATCAATGATTATGACATTGAATAAAGCAGGATCAGATCGAATTTGGTTTCTAATAAAGCAGGAGACCCATGTAGTGGTCTTCTGGCAAAGATCTCGGTATTGCCACACTCAATGACTGTGATTGAAGGACATTAGTATGTGCACTGGAAAAAAAGATTTTTTTTTTTCACATTAGAAGATGATATTTCTTTACTCTTCAAATAGCTGTTTTGGGCCCCAGAGTAGCAGCATGTTTGGTTAGAGGACTGAAGAAGAAATTGATTTTTGAGTCAAGACACTGAGAATGATGATCATTTGGCTTGTGACCCTTAATTATGACAATTAGTTTCTGGGACACCAGTCCTGGCTTCCTTGATTCCTTTGTCCATTCTGATGCTGTTATTTTATTAAAATTCTCCCTCTGGTCTTTCTGGTTTCCTGATTGCTAAGTGCTCCCAGTTTTTCCAACCAGCCATTCTCCCTAAGGTTCAGTTCCTACATTATTTGCTCTTTTTTTTTTTTTCTTAAATTTTTGGCCATATCTAATAGTGCTTAGGGGTTACTCTTGGTGCTGTGCTGAGAAATTACTTCTGGCAGGCTTGGGGGACCATATAGGATGCCAGGAATCGAACCTGGGTCAGCCATGTGCAAGGCAATACCATACCTACTGTGTACAATCACTCAGGCCCCTGCTCATCAGACTATTTTCTCCTCATATTCCTTCACGAAGCTATCAGTTTTCTGTTGTTCTTTTCATATGCTTTCCCTAACCCTTAGTCCTGGGGAGGTGGCTTCTTCAGCAAGCCTCTACACTCTCCTAATCATGGCTCTTATCACACTCAATACAACTGTTTACTGGACAGGGACCAAGTCATCGTCCATACTTCTATACTTCCATACTTCAATCAGGATACAACATTGCAGGTATATACAGACTGAAAGAATACATGAGATTTTCATCATTATCATCAACATTCCTTAAGAATGTTTAGAGACCTACACATGACACTAAGCTAAAGGACATTTAATAAAGTTAACTGCCATTAAAAATGTGCTTGGACTCACAAAGGAATAAAAATGCTATGTTCATTTTTTTGTCATAACAATGAACAGAGGAGCGTGGAACAAAGCAACTGTGGGATCCTTTTATCTTGTGTTATGTTGCAGTTATTCTGTACCTCTAACCCAGGCAACAATGGAGCCCAAACAGAGAAGGGGAGGTGGGTATGCACACCTTACCTTCTGTACAATGTTTTAGAAAACAATGTAAACTGCAGCATAAGCAGCTGCCTGTGGAACGTGCTGAAATACTGGAGTAAAGATCTGCCTCACACCCCACATCAAGGTACACCTTGATTGAGGTCATAGGACAGAGAAAGAGTCTGTCATAGACAAGAAGGTGCAAAAAAAAAAATGACTAAACAGTGTAAGAAAAAGTTTGGCTTCTAACAGTGGGACCAACACAGAAAGAATACAAGTGGAAGCTTGCCATCAAAATGTCAAAACACTTTTTAGTGCCAAGTATTATTTTCCTTCGACAGGTCAAAAAAATCAATTTATCACATTTATGTGTAAGCCAAATAATTACTGGTGGAGCATGGATTTAAAAATCTCATTTTAGGGGCCAGAGCAATAGGACAATTAGGCAGGGTGCTTGCCTTGCCCGTGCCAGACACAGTTCAATCTCTGGCAACCCATATGGTCCCCTGAGCCCACCAGGAATGCTCTTGAGCACAGAACCCCTAAGCGCTACTGGGTGTGCCCCCCCAATCTCATTTTAGGGATGGGGGACTGTGACTTCATGACATAGTGCATGCCTCACAAATGACGGACTCTGGGTTGGATCCTAGGCACTGTAAAAACAGAAATACAGTGGTGAATGGGTACAGAGGGTATGGTGATTGCCTGGCACATGGCTAACCAGGGAACAGTTCATATAATCCCCCAATCTGTGCCAGGAGTGATCCCTGAGTGCAAAGCCAGGAGTGAAACCTGAGAACTGCTAGGGGTATCCCCAAAACAAACAAGCACAACAAACAAACTAAAAAAAATTACGACTCAAAACCAAACCATCAAGCTCAGAAACACAGAAGCACACAAAATAAAACACAAAAAACTGAGTCATCTAAGGTCAAACCGCATGTTTTTTTCCACCAGATTACATGACCCCCCCTTCTAATTCTCATGTCAAAGTACTTTTTGGTTTTATAAACAACTTTTCTAGAAATGATGTAGACTAATTTTTACATTCAGTGAGTGACTTACATATTGCTGTTTCCCAACAGCAGTAGGAAACCTCAGTTAAGATGAGCTCACCTGACCTTTCAGGGATAATGAAGGGTGAGACTAATAGAACCTTTCCTCTCCCAATCTCTTTCTCTATCACATGGTTCTCTGGTGATTGCACTGTTGGCTAAGGGGTGGCTGTTGAAGGAGTGATCTTGTCATTGTTGTCCTTGATATTGAGGAGACAGAGTAATGAGATTAAACAATCACCACCTTCACTAAGGCAAGTTTTCAGGACATACGTTTGGAATTCAAGAAAACCAGGATCAGGTACCATGAATAGAGAAATACAGAAATGCTCACCTAGTCCTGGTCTTTATGCCATTATAACTCTAAGAAAATTATTCTAATCTTGACAATGCAAAGTACAAGAGTGGCACAAGGCAGTACAAGCCCATTTCTACATCGAATTATTGGGAAGGCTTTCACAGAGGACTGGATTCTACCCTGAAACCAGGAGGGGGACAGATCCTCAGCAGAAGGTGGGGCAATAGAAAAAAGTATGAGCCAAGGAAAAGAGACATGAGACAACTATCATGCATAATAGAAATTACAAATAATACTTTTATTGGCAGTGGTGAGGGACAGGTTGGCCATAACCATTTGTGCTCAGAGATTACTACTGGTTCTGTGATCACTCCTGGTATGGCTTGTGGGACCATATGCAGTGCTAGGGTCTGAACCCAGGTCAGTCACATGAACAGCAACTGCCTTAGCAGCAGTATCTCTCTGATCCCACAAATTATTCTTATGTTTTCCCATTACTAGCCTTTATGAACCTGTGCAGGTCTCATCATTAATATGGGGTTAGAATGTCATCCTAATTCATCCATCTAAAAATTGATAAAGACTTACTTCTCAGGGAGCGTTTCATCACTAACTGTAGCACAACTTTAAAAAGAGAAGATGTTTTTTCTATACTATGTATGTGCAGAACTATATTAATTACCTATCCTATAAGAAGCACATTCTTTTCTTCAAGAGACTTTCCATGTTAGAACCAAGGCAATGAGAAAGAGATTAGTATTTAGCTTTCTGAATTCCTTTTCCTGGGGTCTGATCTCAGTGAATCAGGATTTGAAATTTTGAGAGGCCTCTCAGTGTTTAGGGGACTTGGTAACTACTTCTGGTGATACTTCTGGTTGATTCAATGCCTGTGCTGCACAATATGATGTTGCTCAGGCTCAGGAATGCTGGAAGCACAAAGGCTGCACTCAGCAGTATTGATCAGGGAAGAGGAATGATGCACCCAGGATTAAACTGGCCTTTGACATTCATGATACATACCTCTGAAGGCTGAGCCAGCTCCCAGATCTGGATATTTGATTTTTTTAACCCAAGGAAGTCACCCTTAGTAACTTTTATTTGTAGACATTACTTATGCTAATCTTTTCAAAAACTTCTGTCACAAAGAACTTTAGAATTATGTTACAAAGAAGTAAACTTCCACACTCCAAGGTTTTTTCCCATTGGCACCTATAATTCAGCTTAACATTCCAATAGATCAATAATATTTCTTTTTTTTTTTTTTTGGTTTTTGGGCCACACCCGGCAGTGCTCAGGGGTTACTCCTGGCTGTCTGCTCAGAAATAGCTCCTGGCAGGCACGGGGGACCATATGGGACACCGGGATTCGAACCAACCACCTTTTGGTCCTGGATCGGCTGTTTGCAAGGCAAACGCCGCTGTGCTATCTCTCCGGGCCCCAATAATATTTCTTGAGGCTGGAGTGGTGGCGCAGTGGTAGGGCGTTAGCCTTGCATGTGCTGACCTAGGCTAGACCTTGGTTCAATTCCCTGGTGTCCCCAAGCCAGGATCGATTTCTGAGTGCATAGCTAGGAGTAACCCCTGAGCGTCACTGGGTGTGGCCCCAAAACAAAAACATAAAAACCCCAAAACAGTATTTCTTTTGGAAGTTGAAGGAATTTTGTTTTGTTTTGTTTTACTTTGTTTGGTTTTGTTTTTGGGTCACACATGTTATTCTCAGGGCTTATTCCTATTTCTGTGCTCAGGTATTATTCCTGGCAAGGCTCAGGAGATCATACATAGTGCCAGGATTGAACCTGGGTTTACTGTACGCAAGTGCACTACTGTGCTATTGCTCTAGCCCAGTTGAGAAAGCATTTTATACTAGAATGAAAGAAGGAAGTTATTGGACTTTGGTTGGACAAAGATAAATCATAAAATAACAGAAATGTAATCTGAAGTCTTTTGTGAGAAATGAACCTGAAAGTAAGGTTAGTAATAGTTGAATAAGCCAATAATCAGTAGCCAGCATCAAAAATAGAAATTAATGTTATAGTTTTGGGGATACGTAATCCATGAGGTCTATGTATGGTGCTTATAGGCTACTTCCAATTCCATGCTCAGTTACAACACCCTGCAGTGTTTGGGCATCAAACCTGGGCTTTCTGCAATGATTGTGCTTAGTTCACTGACTATCTCTTTGGTCCTGATCTGTATATTTTAAGAAGGTGGATCATATGACATTGAATTATATCTCAGTAAACCCATTAAAATATAAAGTTAGACTTCAATCTTTAATTATGTGAACTGTCTATTTCAATGGAAATACAACAGAAAAGTAGATATGGGATATTGTTGTGTCTTAAAATTCATGGTAGGCTAAATGATTGTCATGTTATTTTGATAATACTGAATTGGCTCTGGAGAAAACTCTTTAGCATCTTGCTTATTTCTTGTGAGCATATACACTTCACTTACAGAGTTGACAACAATACCGATAATATTAGCAGTGGTATGTATTAGAAACATCCAGTTTAGAACTGAGTATATAAGAAGAATCACTGAGATGATAAGCTGGCTCATTTTATTATACTTAAATTTATTTTGGGGGGGCTTCTGGGTTATACTTGTCAGGGTTTATTCGGGAACCCTATATGGTACCAGGGATTGAACTTTATCTACTGCAAACAAATGCCATAATACCTGTTGTACTATCTTTGTGGCCCAAATCAGCCCATTTTCATAAGATTTACTGAGAGAGAGAGAGAGAGAGAGAGAGAGAGAGAAAGAGAGAGAAAAAAAGAGAGAGGGGGGTGTATATGTATCTGTTTTTGGTCCATAACTAAACGTGCTTAAGGTTACGCCTGCTGGGGCAGTGAGGATCATATTGAATGCTGGGGATCAAATCTGGGCTGGACTGTGCCAGGAAAGTGTTGTACCCATTGTACTAGCTCTCCAACTCTGCACACTTAGCTGCAAAGTTTGTCTTCACTTTGTCCTGGTGGCAGGGATCACAAAAGGCAGTGTTTTTAGAATTGTAAATTGGCATGTGGGGTAGGTCCTGGGACTAAACTTGATATTTCATGATTGCAAGACAGATGGTCTATTTCCTAGCCACCCGTAGGCCCTGAGAAGTAGTAGTAGTAGTAGTAGTAGTAGTAGTAGTAGTAGTAGTAGTAGTAGTAATAATAATAATAGGGGCCGGGCGGTGGCGCTGGAGGTAAGGTGCCTGCCTTGCCTGCGCTAGCCTAGGATGGACCGCGGTTCGATCCCCCGGCGTCCCATATGGTCCCCCAAGAAACCAGGAGCAACTTCTGAGTGCATAGCCAGGAGTAACCCCTGAGCGTCACAGGGTGTGGCCCAAAAACAAAAAAAAAACACAACAAACAAATAATAATAATAATAATAATAATAATAATAATTCCAAAACTAGTTCTTGTTTATGACAGCTTTGGTTTAGGTGATGAAAAAAAGTAACACAAGATTTTCAAGGAATCCTTCACAGATTTTATAAAACACTTCACACAAACTCTATCAAAACCAGATTTCACAATGGGTAAAATTATTCATCATACCCATTTATTAATGGATAAAATCAATCTAGAAAAAGTACTAAGAGGGGCCAGAGTGGTGGCACAGCAGTAGGGCATTTGTCTTGCACGTGGCTGATCTAGGAAGGAGCATGGTTCGATCCCCCCACATCCCATATGGTCCCCCAAGCCAGGAGTGATTTCTGAGTGCATAGCCAGGAGTAACCCCTGAGCTTCATAAGGTGTGGTTCAAAAATTAAACAAAGCGGGGCCGGAGAGATAGCATGGAGGTAAGGCGTCTGCCTTTCATGCAGAAGGTCATCAGTTCGAATCCGGCTTCCCATATGGTCCCCCATGCATGCCAGGAGCAATTTCTGAGCATGGAGCCAGGAGTTTCCCCTGAGCACTGCCGGTGTGACCCAAAATCCACCAAAAAAAAAAAAAAATTAAACAAAGCAAAACAAAAAAAGTACTAAGAGCTATTTTTTTTTTTACAACACATTTAATACCTGACAGTAGAGGACTATAGGAGTTCATAAATGTATATTTTATAAGACTACTTCTTGTTTTGGAGCCATATCTGACAATTCTCAGGGCTTACTATTGGCTCTATACTCAGGGATCATTCCTGGTGGACTTGGGGACCAGGAATGCTGGGTATTGAACCTGGGTCATTTGACTGCAAAGCAAATGTCCTACTTACTGTGCTACTCTGGCCCCACAGAGTATATATTTTAGTATTTATGTTTTAGTACGTTAATATTTTAGCATCTTTCTAGAGCAGGGGTCTCAAACTCGTGGCCTGCGGACCACAAACAGCCCTCGGTACATTTTGTGGCCCTGCCCTAGAGAAATCTTTTTTTGTTTTGTTTTTGTTTTAGATGTTTGGGTCACACCTCTCAATGTTCAAGGCTTACTACTGACTTTGCACTCAAGGATCACCCCGACTTTGCCTCCTGCGGCCCCCAGGTAAATTGAGTTTGAGACCCCTGTTCTAGAGTATTCCTAGTTACAGATTATGTTACTTCAAAGTTGAGGATAATAAATAACACAAAGAACATTTTTTTTTTTTTTTGGTTTTTGGGCCACACCCGGTGACGCTCAGGGGTTACTCCTGGCTATATGCGCTCAGAAGTCGCTCCTGGCTTGGGGGACCATATGGGACGCCGGGGGATAGAACCGCGGTCCGTCTCCTAGGCTAGCGCAGGTAAGGCAGGCACCTTACCTCCAGCGCCACCGCCCGGCCCCACAAAGAACATTTTTAGTGAATGTAAAGTAGTAAGACAAACTATGAAGAATTAAGACAAGTGGGTTAATAAATAGTTATGAATTTCCTATAAAATTTTTTGTTTTGTTTAGTTTTTGGTACCATGGTTTAAAAATTAGTAGTAGGGAGCCGGAGAGATAGCATGGTGGTAGGGTGTTTGCCTTGCACAAAGTCAAACCAGGAGATGGTGGTTTGAATTCCCGGCATCCCATGTGGTCCCCCGACTGCCAGGGGCAATTTCTGCATGCAGAGCTAGAAGTAACCCCTGAGCGCTACAGGGTGTAACTTAAAAACAAAACAAAAAGGGGCCGAGGAGATAGCATGGAGGTAAGGCATTTGCCTTTCATGTAGAAGGTCATTGGTTCAAATCCCGGCATCCCATATGGTCCCCTGAGCCTGCCAGGAGCGATTTCTGAGGGTGGAGCCAGGAGTAACCCCTAAGCACTGCTGGGTGTGACCCCCCAAAAAAACAAAAATAAATAAATAAAAAATAAATAGTGATTAGTGATTGGGTTTCATGCATACAAAGTTCTCCCTCCACAATCTCCACTCATGTCCCCTCTCCCTCATCCCAAACGCAGCTCTGTAAACCATTCTTGGGTTGTTGCCTTTGGCCATTTATTTTTTCTTTACTACGTGAAAGAAAATTTTTTAATATAATTACTTTATTTAAGCACCATGGTTGCAAAATTGTTCATGGTTGTTTAAGTCTTAGAATGTACACCACACTTCACCAGTTTCCTTGATACCACCTTGATACCACCACTGTCCCCAATTTCCATGCCACCCACCCACTCTTTCCTGCCTCTGGGACAGATAATTTCTCTCTCTCTCTCTCTCTCTCTCTCTCTCTCTCTCTCTCTCTCTCTCTCTCTCTCTCTCTCTCTCTCCTTTCACCTCTCTCTCTCTTTCTCTCTCCCCTTTCTCTCCTTTTTTAACACTGTGGTTTGCACTACTGTTAATGAAGGTGACAAGCAGATCACTTTAACCCCTTTCAGCACCCAGTTTTGTCCAGTGATCAGTTGTAACTATCATTGTCACATAGTTCACTACTCTAGCTGCATACATCACGCTTTGTGGCAACCATGGATTGGTTCTCCTGATCCTCATCCAAGAGAGATAATTTGTTGTCCTTTTCCTCTGGCTGACTTAACTCAGCATAATACTCTCCACCAGATCATTCCATGTAGCAGCAAACTGCATGGTTTTGTCTTTTCTTATACCTAAGCAGTAACCTAGATTGTGTGTGTGTATGTATATTGTGTCTATACACACACACACACACACACACATATATATATATATATAAGATGTATACTGTATACACACACATACACACCATCTTTCTCTAAATTCTAAAAATCAAGGCCCATATTTGAGTTTTCAGACACTGGCTTCCACATTATAGCTCAAACACATCATAGTTATGATGATGTTTCTCATACAGTAATCATATACCTTCCCTTAACCATAAACTGAGACCAGCAGAATTTCACAAGTGCTTCAGTATATATACAAACCTACTTCTATAAGCCATTTACGAAAATAAAATCTCTTCACTTCATTCAACTTGGTTGCAGAATAGCCTCTTTGTGTGAAAACATAGGTTCTAGGATTGCAAAAGGGAATACTAATATCACAGAAATTTAACTACTAATAATAGACGTTACCTTTCTCTGAAAAGGCAGATTAAAGGAACAAAGAGCTGACAATTAAGGGAGCCTAAGTAAGGCCTCTGAATAAGCCGTCCCAAGCTCAGAGGAGCATTTGTTCAAACCAATTTTATTAACCCAATTTCACTTAGTTTATAAGGCAGCTGGTGAGACTTCCTAAAAGGAGTTTCATTTGTCTTCAGAAATTCTTATTTCTTTGTACCTGTTAAGACTGAAAAGCTTGAATGCAAATCAAGCATTTTTCTTCTATGTTTACTCACCCTCAATGGGGTTCTCTGGGTTTTGTATGCCTGGTTCCTGCTTGAATGTAGGTTCAGAAAAGTGAGCTAGGATAGTGCTACCAGATATCTTCATGGTCCAAGGTATTCTACCATATTATCTGCTAGTTGTCTTTGGGGCAGAAAGGCCCTCTGATCACAAAGTCATGGATGTGTGAGCTGGGAAGGGACGGCTGGGAGCCCATCCTAGTTTGGCTAAAAATTTCTAGAAAATATTAATAAGTACTTTGCCTTGGTACTCATTTAATCTTCAAAAAAATCTCAGAAAGAAAGGTACTCATATTAATATATTATTTTTGATGAGCAGTTCACTTACTTAAAAAGATTTCTTGGCAGATTAATAGAAAGCCCTGGCCATCTGATCCATAAAAGCAGAGTTAGACTGTAGTTGCTTTGACCCTTGTTCAACTGTGAGTTCCATCAGTCTATTAGTTAAGTTTCCATTTCTTACAATTCTTCTGTATGAAGGCACATAGATTACTTAGAACTGAATTTCAAACATATAATGTTCTAGCACCAATGCCATCAATGTTAACTACCCTCTATCAATGTCACCAGGATCTTCCCACCCCAACACTCTTGTTTCCTGGACATGCAAGAGAAGTTCCCCTTTCTTGATTGTAAAGTTTTGAATTTCTATCCTGAGGAAAGGAGAGTTTCTTTGATTTACTAGTCCACAGGGCATGCATGGGACAAGTACTTAATAAAGGCTGTTAACAATGAATCATGAAGACCTGTAAGGGCAAGGCGTGAGAGTTCCCAAGGCACTGAATCTGTGAGGCACATCCTGTCAATACTAATTTAATTGACACCTAAGGTTACTAATAATGGTGCCCAAGTCAAAAGAACCAACTCTGACAAACAAACTAATGTCACAATAGATAACAGGGTATAGCACTTTCTCATACTTGTCCTGATTAACCTCCTTCATGCACTTTGGCTTCTAACTAATAAGCTTTCTATGGGAGAATACAAAAATCAAAGGTAAGTTTTGTCAAAACCTCACTAAAAAACAAACAAGAATTGATTCCTGTAGAAAATCAGTGAGCCTGCAGGAGCTCCACAGAAGCCAAGGGTTTTTTCCTCTTCTCTAGAGAGACCAGAGAGGAAGGAATTCCCAGGAGGAGACATTTCCAGAGACAATGAAGAAGGTCTAGGCTTTTTTGCCCCATCACTACCTGGGGCTTCCTGTCCTTCTCAGTAGGCAATGAATGAAAAAGATCTTATCCAACTATGAGGTAAATATACAGGCACAATAAACATTTAATTCAGAATACGGTGCTGAAGTGATGAGTGCCCATGTAATAAGTGCTCAAAAGTAAGATTATTCATGGTTGAATAAGGTATTTGTTTATATAAACAATGCCCCCACATTTTTACCTTTTGTAATGGATCAGTACAAAGACCAGATGTTGCTTTGGTTTCTAAAAAAAATTTCTAAATTTTATATAGGCATTACAGGCATTATTCCATCTTCTAAGTCTTCATTTAATTATTTGCTTTAGCATTGATCCATCCACTCATGAAATGCATTCTGTATGCTCAAGTGCTTACATGAAGCAAATTCTTCACTCAGTCCTTTCTCATTATTCAGAGTGCCCAAATGGCCACATAGCTAAACACCACAGAAAATGGTTCACTGAGAAAATCTGAGGAAGAGAGGTGAATTTTCACACAGAGAAAGTCAAGTTTCCAGACATAAGAATAAGCTTTCCCATAATCAGACCCCAACTTTACTTTCCTACCTCCATGTTCTTTTACTGAAAGAGAGCTCCCCAAAATGCTCAAATCTCAGATTCCAGAAAACCCAGAACTTCTCCCAGCTGAAACTAGGTGAGAAACTGTCCTCCAGATTATAAAAACTTTAAGGAGTTTCCTAAGGAAATCATGACTAAAGTGAGGTGCTCAGAGTAGTGAGGGACAGGCTGGACAAAAATGGCCAAAGCACTTCTGAGGGACTGAGAGACGGTTAGTGGTCTAAGACATAGGGTTGAAGGGCACACATGATTACAAGATGACACAGGATCTTGTAAGATTCCTAAGAGTTTTGGATGACATCAAACTCTGGTCTGTGTGCAGCCACAGATGTGTTTTCAGCTAGATGTGAGGCAGGTGGGAATCCAACTTGTGTTTCTTAAAAGATCTTGGAATACCAAGTGGATCATAAGGAACATTAGTGAAAGAGGTAGTGAGCTTAGGTGGCAGCTAATGCATTTCCCAGGCAGAGAACAGGATGGGAGCAGGAAAGGGAGAGTAAAATGGAAGGATTTATAAGCTGAGAGATCAAAGAGCTAATGCAACTTAATGGAGTGCAGGGGGTGAGAGAAGGTGAAAAGGTGTTAAAAGATGACACCCATCTTTACATGACTGTAATCATACAACTATAATCATGTTTGTAATCATGGTGTTTAAATAAAGATAATTATAAAAAAAAAGATGACACCCAGCTTTCTTTTAAAATGTAACTTCGTTGTTCCACACTCTTGATCTTAAATATCCATTTATAAGACTTTGCTGTAACTGAATTCTTATTTTCATAAAACCTCAAATCCTGATCATCACAGTTATCTTACAGAATTCTCCCTCCCCCAAAGTTGGCAGACCTTATGTAATAAACAAAAAGAGAAATAAGCCCTTACTTGCCAGGACACAAACCTGCCATGTATCTATAATGTATCTTAGCTACAAAAACATTACTTAACAGCTATCAACATGCAAGTGATTGATAACTATATTTAAAAATATTTCTGGGATGAAGGACAATTTAAAAACCAAAAATAGTCTTGCTTTCATCTCTATATTTAGAGATCACACACATCATGTACTGTACTGCTCAACATTAAGTACAATATAATGAAAGAGCCAACTTCTAATACTCTAAAAACCTAATCGTCAAAGCCAATGATCATTTATACTAATAAGATCTAGTTTTGGAATAAACTAAAATAGAAAGTAAAATAATAATAAAAATTAACATCCCACACCCAAATCAACTTCACTGTATCATCTTTTTGGGCACAAGAAAGGGCAGCCAGCATCACTTATTACTCTATTTTCTTTAGACTGAAATTAGATAAATTGTAGCCAAACCATAAAATATCAGTGAAGGTGGGAAAAAAGATCTTGAGATAATAATGGTATAAGAAAAATACAAATACTTCAAACATCTACAGAGACAATCAAGAAATGGAACATTTATGTACAAAAAAGTATATTTTTATTATTATTACTAAAAGCCATTCTAAAAAGAGTAAGATAGCAGGCCTGGGGATACTCTCAGCCATGTGAGCCTCAAAGTTGGGTGACTGGGCAACAGGTGCTCAGGTGCTACCAGGGTCATACCCGGTGGTACCTTTTGGCATGAGGGATTGAACTAAAGGCCTTGTATATGCTAGATATGTGCTCTGCCACTTGAGCCATCACTCTAGCCTGTTCAGAGTCTCCTTATACTCTGCTATAAATTTCAATCTTTTTAATTTTTGTTTCTGAGTCAGTGCTTGGGTATGTTCCCAGTTCTGAAAGTGGGGGTAGCTCCAACATGCAAGGCAAGTACCTCAACCCCTATACTCTCTTCTTGACTCCTTAGAATTTCAATTTTTTTTTTTGTTTTTTGAGCCACACCCATTTGATGCTCAGGGGTTACTCCTGACTATGCGCTCAGAAATCACTCCTGGCTTGGGGGGACCATATGGGATGCCAGGGGATCGAACCGTGGTCCGTCCTATGCTAGCGCTTGCAAGGCAGACACCTTACCTCTAGCACCACCTCTCCGGCCCCAATTTTCAATTTATTTTGGTTTTTGGGCCACACTCAGTGATGCTCAGGGGTTACTCCTGGCTATGTCCTCAGAAGTCACTTTTGGCTTGGGGGACCATATGGGACGCTGGGGAAATCAAACCGCAGTCCGTCCTAGGCTAGCATGAGCAAGGATTACACCACCGCTCTGGCCCCAGAATTTCAATTCTTAACGAGTTGAAGGCATAATATATAGAAGTTATTTACAAAGTTAGCCCGCCTGTGTGGGTTTTTTTTTAAAATAATATCTTTATTTAAATACCGTGATTACAAACAAAAATGTAGTTGGGTTTCAGTCATAGAAAGAACACCCCCCTTCATCAGTACAATATTCCCACCACCAATGTCCACATCTCCCTGGGGAGTAGATAGCTTGCCTGCGTTTTTAATCTCATCTCCACCTCTTACCAAGTGATTGGTAAAATGGCAACACAAATACAAATATTAGCTCACATCACTAATTGTAAACTGTAAGATGCAATTCAAACACCAATAAAATAGAAAAAAAAGCACTGGACAAAATATACACATCGGCAGTATAATGTAGTGAATGAGGCAGCACACAATTTAGTGTCACTATCCATTTGTTAGTTTCTAGTTTTGGATCTAGAGACTAGAGAACATCAGAAAAGGTATAGGAGAACTTCCCAAACTCACCCAGGAACTGGACTGCAGTGGCAAGGAGCGAAAAATGTGCCAGAAAAGCTTTGAGGGGAAAAAATAATCAATAAAGGGAAATAAAGGAGTGCGGGATAGGGAAACAAAGAAACCTGATAAACAGAATTCAAGAGAAAAAAGGCAAAAATCAAGGACTTCAGAGATTAAGCATAAGCAGAACTCTTTTAAAAATCATTAATGGCACTCTTAGTGGTCATCAGGCTTCCCCCCTCCCTCCGTACTCCAGGGGGGAGGTGCATGGGGAGGAGGGCAGGCAGACATCTGGCCTCCGGTTTCCTCTTTGATTCTGGAGACCAGCTCTTGCCAGGTATGGGGTTTGGGGAGGCCCCATACTGGAGCCCTTCTCCCTGGCCTGGAGAGTGCTGAGAGGCTTGGCAGGCCCCCAGCCATCCTTGTCTTTTTCCCCTGACTCCAGACCTTCCCTGGGTGCCAGCTCAGATGGTCAGAAGTGGGTTCAGGTGGACTCTTAGTGGTCCTCAGGCTTCCCCCCTACCTCTCCCTAAACTAATGGAAATGCACTTTAGGAGGAAGGTGGGCCGTTTTAGTACTGGTTTATGTTGGGACAGTCACTGGAATTTTTTTCTCCTTGTTTTCCTATTGATAGTATTGTATGCATATATTTTATATATCCATAACATCCATTTTGTATTGTGACCTTGATACTGCCCTACAAATCTCATTTCTAATATTTTACTCCTCAGTCCCAACCCTTATTTTCCCCTATCTTCTCAGTAGGTGCAGCTCATGACATGAAACTCACCACATAGAGTGATGAGTGCAGTTAAGAGAAATAAATACACTGAAAACTATCATAACAACGTGAATGAATGAGGGAAAAAGAAAGCCTGTCTCGAGTACAGGTGTGGGTGGAGTGGGGACTAGATAGATCTGAGAAACTGGTGGTGGGAATCCTGCACTGGTGAAGGGCAGTGTTCTTTACATGACTGTAATCATACAACTAAAATTATATTTGTAATCACAGTGTTTAAATAAAGATAATTTATTAAAAAATCATTAATGGCAGGGCTGGTGAGGTGGCGCTAGAGGTAAGGTGTCTGCCTTGCAAGCGCTAGCCAAGGAAGGACCACGTTCAACCCCCCGGCATCCCATATGGTCCCCCCAAGCCAGGGGTGATTTCTGAGCGCTTAGCCAGGAGTAACTCCTGAGCATCAAATGGGTGTGGCCCCAAAAACAAAAAAAAAATCATTAATGGCTTGACAACACTATCTCCATTACAGTGGACTAATTATTGCCATTAGAAATAATATTCTGGGCCCGGAGAGATAGCACAGCGGCATTTGCCTTGCAAGCAGCCGATCCAGGACCAAAGGTGGTTGGTTCGAATCCCAGTGTCCCATATGGTCCCCCGTGCCTACCAGGAGCTATTTCTGAGCAGACAGCCAGGAGTAATCCCTGAGCACCGCTGGGTGTGGCCCAAAAACAAACAAACAAACAAAACAAAAACAAAAATAAATAATCTTCTAGTTAACTAAAAATTCCCCAAGGGATTCACTTTTAAATTTTATAGTCTCATTTTGAACTACTGGTGAATTAGCAAGGTTCACAGAATCACTTTTTTTCCTAATTCAAAAGATTTGATAAAACAAATGAATATTCATCTTCCATGATTTTCCTAGAACATGATGGAGCTTTAGCAAAAGCAGGGCTCAGGGCAATGGCAATGCCATGAGATCCTAAATAGAAGGGCCAAGAAAGATCCCCTGAAAAGTATGAAGAGATTCAAGGGGACACTGAGTTCTTGTTTCATTTTAGAAAGAATTCTACCCAGAATATATAAGTAGGACTGGATAGAGAAACAGGTGGATAGTAGGTAAATAAAAGGGAAAGTGAGGCCAGGCAAGATGGTTTCCAGGTTGACCCAGTGTTTGTTTCCACTTGCATATCTGGAAGCTGTTAATACCTTTAAGTTGAATGTCTAAGTAGTCAGTTCCCAGAATCTTGAGAGAAGGGTCTGGGATGGAATCATACTTTGGGGCACTAACAAGTATATGGCAGCAAAAGGGGTCAGGGGGACTGCACAGAGATTAAAAAGATCCTGGCATCCTGGCTCACTCACTCCAGGGTCAGGAAGAAGACAAGGGCTCCGCCAGAATGTAGGGTAAAAGGAAGAGAAAGAGAAGAGAATTCTGACCTCAGAACCCAGGGAGGCAGCACCTTAAAAGGAGAGTGGTTAAATGATATCACTGATCACACACTAGACCAAGTAGCTTAAGTAGACTTAAGACTTTGGTTCCAGCATTTGCAGAGAGGAAGCATGGCTGATGTGGACGAAGGATGAGTAGGGGGAGGGTATTTTTTTCATGTCCCAATTAGGAAAAATAACAAAGGCCAAGACATGGGGAATAAGGTTTGAATGAAAGGGTTATGTTTCTAGGATGGGGAAGGGGCAAAGAGGTAGTTGAGGATGATAGGGTCAGAAAGGACAGAGATCCTTAACCCACAGCTTGTTCTTATTTTAGGCATAAAACATAAAATCGAGTTGTGTTTAGTAAACATATTTCTACTGGAGTTTTTGCTCATAGGCAAGATGTTATGGCTGTGCAATGTGTTAGGACCTAATAAAAGGTACCAGATAAAAGAACTACAGGTTTTGTAGAAATTTCTTTCATGAGGGTTAGCTACACGCTGTTTGTTTCCTTCCATAAGTAAGTTGGTAAGCATTAATCTTGCTAACCACTAGAGTCTTACTAGTTGTAAAGAACTAGCCTTACTAGTCCTTTTGGGGTAACTGTAAATGGAGGGGGGAAAAAAGAGGATGTGTATATGTGTGTGAGTGTGTGTGTGTGTGTGTGTGTGTGTATGTGTGTGAGAGAGAGAGAGAGAGAAGAGCAAGAGAGCGAGCGAGCGAGAGAGAAGAGGAGAGAGTGAGAGGAGCGAAAGAGAGAGAGCGAGAGAAAGAGAATGAGAGAGAGAGAGAGAGAGAGAGAGAGAGAGAGAGAGAGAGAGAGAGAGAGAGAGAGAGAATTCCCCTTTCTCTTAACTCAGGCCTGCCTGCCTGCCTGCCCTGGACCCTGAAAGCAAACATCTGAATCTAATTGAATCTAATGCTGCTTCCTCCTTTGTGTCCCACTTCCCTGGCCTCAGAAAGGAGAGGAAGAACTGAAGGGAGGAAGGGAGGAGATGTACTGTGATGCCTGTATGAAACAATGTCAGGGGCATTCAATAGCTGAGCATGGACACTACCACGCACATGGGCAAGGGTTGGAAGAAAACATCCCCTGTTGAGCAACCACCTCCTTGAGCTCATTAAATGGCCATAGGCTCTCTGGATTGTTTGAGCTGTATGGAAAGAAAACTGAGCTTTCCAATTTTCAGAAAACTGTCCAAGATCATGTAGCAGGTAGGCCAGGAGTCAAACCACGATCTCACTGACCTTACTTAACCATGCCAGCTCCCTCTATCTGCTTTAAATAAGAATTGAGCTAATAACACTCAATCCCATTCCCCAATTTACAATTTGTTAAATAAAACATTGAGTAGAGGGAGATAAAAACCATGTATCCAAAACTGCATCAGGATAGGAGGAGCAAAGTCTAAAGAGTGAATCTGTAGTTTACAACCTGATTGCCATTTAATAAAACTGCCCAACATCTTTATCATTTGAGTCTTTAAAAGCACTTTCATTAGTTTCCACTAATCTGATCTACAAAAGAGTATCAACTCATTTTTTCTTTTTTTGGTTTTTGGGCCACACCCGGCATTGCTCAGGGGTTACTCCTGGCTGTCTGCTCAGAAATGTCTCCTGGTGGGCACGGGGGACCATATGGGACACCAGGATTCGAACCAACCACCTTTTGGTCCTGGATCGGCTGCTTGCGGCTGCTTGCAAGACAAACGCTGCTGTGCTATCTCTCTGGGCCCTCAACTCATTTTTTAAACCAAAACACTTTTGCAACAAGGAAATGGCTAACTAAGATTAGAGCCAGAGAGCTCTGAAAGGCACTGGAATAGGCGAATCTCTCTCTCTCTTTATTTTTTTCCCTCCCCCCCCCCCCCAGGCAAATCTCTTTTTTAAGTGAGGCAAAAAGGATTTCTACATTCATGGAATATCAACTATAACTAAAATCCCCACTCCTACAGAGTAAAGATCTCAATTTTGTGAGTTCAAAACTACAAAATATGTAGTGATTATGTAGCGTGAACAGCTTACCGCTATAGCTGTGATTTTAGATGAAACTGGGGGATTTTAGGGTGTGTGTGTGTCTATGTATGTATGTGTGTGCACATGCACACCATCAGTAAGGAGTTCAAACACTAAGATGCCCAGTAAAAATTGTTCTATTTACTATATTTTTATAGTTATACCCGTGAAATGCATTTCCTTCAATACATCTAAAAATTCACACCATCGGTGGCCTTTAAACTTATTCTCTTTCTCATAAATGAAGCAATGGAAAAAAAAAGAAATCAAAGGCATGCTAAGAAATATTTCTATTACTTTCATTTATAGTCATAGTTATACAACCAAATCTCCCAGTTGCAGTCTAGTAATCCATACCCGAGGCTACTTTTAATAAATGTGAGGAGGTAGCATGTTTCTTACATGGCTCAGGCTAATGATTCACTAATCACCTAATCACAGCAGAAGGAAAACCAGGCTCGCACAAGCATAGCCTGAGAGGCAGTTAAACGCCACTACTATAAATCACGGCCTTCTTCCTCTCCATCAGAGACTGTCATCTATCTCACATGGGAGCTTCCTGTCCAGTAAAATCTGCCTTAATCGGTTTTCTTTCTTTCGTTATAAAATCAAGAGCACTGCCGAACATAGGCAACATCATGAGAATTTTAGACACACACACACACACACACACACACACAGTCTAAGAGTCCATTTCATAATTTTTAAGGAAATACTAACAAGAAATAGGTTGAGGGTATTTTCCACTAGTTTAAAAATAAAGCAGTCTACCCTTTAAAAAAAAAATCTGAGAGTGATTGAAACCGGAAACAGCAGCTGGACTTATCATCCTTCATTTCCCTTGTGAGTCCTGGTAAGGAACTCCCTGACAGGACAAAGCAAAGGAGAGGCTGGTTGATGTGTGGCTGCCTGCTGGGACCCACACCCTCCACATGGCACAGCTCACTTATCTATTGATCTCTTGTTTACTAGTGAAACAATGGTGGGTCTCCACAATTACACTAGAGTTCCTGCATGCATGCACTACTGGGCTGGTCCTAGAAGTGAACCTTGACTCTGAGATGGAGTGGTTGCTAGGAAGAGAGCACATACTTGGGGATTCAGCTGGCTCCTTAAGGGGTGGAAGAGTATGGCTGATCTTCCTCAGGCATGTGCAGTTCAAAGCTCATCAGCTCTCTGCTTGGGCTCTCTCTATGGAATGACAGTGAGACCATTGGTCCAAAGATGTGATGACACTAAAGAGACGAACGCAGATAATGATGGACTGGGACCAAAGTCACAGACCTTCTATAAAAGGCATTTCAGTGGCTCTGAATCAGTCACAAACAGCGTTTCCCTTGAATCTTGAAATAATATACCAGCAATATACCTTTTCTTTTTGGAATCCTTTCACTCTTTGTGGAAATGAGCTCAGCTAAAAGAGGACAAAAGAACTGAGTTCAACTCCATAGTGGACTTCTACATCACGTGAAATTATTGGCAGCCTGAGTGATAAGCACTAGACAGGGGTTCTGACAGCTGTTCTCATTTTGGGGCTGCTGCTCTGAGCAAGTCCCTTAATCACTCCAAGCAACATGATTCATCAACTCATCACCAAGCTGGTGGGAAGAAAAACCGAATTAGACTGAATTCCAGTTCTTGAAGAACTCACTTGGAGGCAAGGGTGGGGGGATGGAAAGAAGTGACATATAAACAGATTAATTACAAAATGGTATTTACTTAAAATATGGTGCATGAACAAAGTGCTGTGGGATCACAAAGCAGGAAATGACTAACTTTGTCTTGAGGACTCATGGAAGAATTCCTCTAATCTGTAAACTGGGAAATGAAGGGAAGCCGACTACGTTATTTATCAACGACCCTTCTGGGGCAGAAACTCTGAGAAAATGAGGCTTAGATTGTCAGCAATATCATCACACAACTCAAAACCTCATGTGAACTGAAAGCCAAAGCATTATTTGAAAATAAGCAAGCTTATGTGCTAGGAAGCTCTGAAAAGTAAGATTTTCCAGACTATCAGGCAAACACAAATCATACGGGTAAGCCTGTGGAAGTCTGTGGAAACTGGGTAATTAATTAACCTTCAGTGACCAAACACCAGTGAGACCAAACACTACAGCCACAGTCTGGGTTTGACACTTACCTTTACTCATTACTTCCTTGTATTACTAGGCAAGTGACTTATACTGTGTGTTTTCCTTAAGTAGGACACAGTAGTGGAAGGGATAATGATGATAATAAATGTCATCTACCTTCTATAATCGATGGGAGGATGACCTGTCATAATATGTCCAAGCCTTAGAGCAGTTCATAACAAAATAAAGAAAGGTTATATGAGTTAGGGGCTGCTGTGATTTGTGTAAATATAATTTGGCATTTGGGTTTGCACTACAAAGACACGATCTGAAATCTTAAAGTTTCCACTGGAGCTGCAAAGATGGCTCAAAGGGCTGAAGCAAATGCTTTACAGTGAGCCCTAGATTCAATCATGGACTATATGGTCCCCTGATCTCTGCTGGGAGCACTCCCCACTTAAAAGGTTTCCAATTTGGTCTCAATTACACTGCTAATAGGGTATACTCCCAGTGAAGCTTGGGAGGCCTGGGTGTGCTGAGATCACCAGAGCAGTAGATGGAGGCTTCCAGGGATATATCCTGTGAGGTTTGAAAGTCATGAGAATATAACCTGTATTGGGTACATGTCTCCCATATGTGCCCTAACTCCTGCACCATGTCCTGGCTCCTAGTTTAATAATTAAAACAATACAGTTCTTTTGAGGTACAAGAACTCAAGGTAACATTAAAAATGCAAATTCAGTCACCTCCCAAAACATAAGCATGCTTATCAAGAAGTTACATTCATTTTTTTATAATTGAATTCACATTGAATTTTAAGGAATTATTTGGGCCATTAACAATGTTTTCTCATTATTATATAGTAACTATTAGGTGAAATGAACGATATCCAGAAAAAATTAAACTTCTGTAAATCAAACTGTATGCTTTAATTGGCTGTTAGTCATACCACACAAAAAGATTTTGCATTTAATATTTACTATATTGAACATCATTTATATACTGGCTCTAAACCAACACCAATACTTAGTGACTCTTGGGAATTGTGGTTTTTATCTTAGTCAATAATATTTAGGTTCAGGCCTCAGAATGAATCATTAAAAACTATTGTGGGAAAAACATGTTTACCAAAACCTCAGAAGAATAAAGAAAGACAGGAGGAAAAGCAATATTTATCATGCTCTAATGTTCTGGGAGAGGGGGAGATTTTTCTTAACACAAAACAGGTATGCTTTGTGAGTCTTCCTAATGCTTAAAAACATATTCTAGAAAATAAAGTAAAAATAATTCAAACTTTTATTTGTTGAAATTAAAGCATGTATGCCAAACACATTAGAAGACTATTTCATTCACTCATCTATGGGCTTTAAGAAAAATGAAAGACATTTTTAACAGTATCTCAGAGACAAGAGAGATGAGGGCTGGTAGGGGCAGCTCATGACATGAAGCTCATCACATAGAGTGATGTGTGCAGTTGGAGAGATGACTACACTGAAAACTATCATGACAATGTGAATGAATGAGGGAAGTAGAAAGCCTGTCTCAAGTACAGGTGTAGGAGGTGGGGAGGAGGGAGATCTGGGAAATTGGTGGTGGGAATGTTGCACTGGTGAAGGGGGGTGTTCTTTACATGACTGCAATCATACAACTATAATCATGTTTGTAATCACGGTGTTTAAATAAAGATAATTATAAAAAAAAAGAAGACTATTTATTTTAACTGATACAATTCTTTGTTTTGTTTTGTTTTGGGGGGGCCATACCCGGTGATGCTCAGGGGTTACTCTTGGGCTCTGTGCTCAGAAATCGCTCCTGGCTCAGGGGACCATATGGGACACTGGGGATCAAACCCAGGTTTGTCCTGGGCAGCCATGTGCAAGGCAAACGCCCTACCTATCACTCTGGTCCCTGGCACAACTCTTGAGGTATATTGCTTCCCCTTTTTTTACAGGTGAAAATAAAGGCTTATATATACTTTAGACTGTCTTTATAAATTCAGAACTAAAAATAGATAGACCAGGAAATAAAATGAAACACACACACACACATACACACACACACACACACAATTTGTAGATTGTCAATCATTTCAAAGAATTAGGAAGAAAGGTAAGCATTCAAGTTTTTATTATGAGTGTATTAAGTTAGTCTGATTAATTCTGTTACTCAAAAAATAGAGACAACAGGACAGTATAAACATGTCTTTTGTGAACAGATGATTTAAAAATTCAGGAATAAATATTCTGTGTCTATTTTTTGAGCATACCTGCTAATGTGTAGGGCTTATTCCTGGCTCTGTGCACAGGGATAACTCCTGGAAAGACTCAGGTAGCACCTGGATCCAACCTGGGTCAGTCACATGCCCTACCTCCAGCCCCTAAATTTTGTAAGAATAGAACCTTGACCTAGGTGGTCTCAAAAATCCCTTTCTACTCTCACTAATTAATCCTAATAATTAGAATCAGCTTAAAAGCATAATACTATTTTAAACTTTATAGAAAAAGATTTAATATAAAGTTCAACATTCAAATAATTTCATGACATTTATTAAATTTTTATTTTGTGCCAAGAGATATGTTCAAAAATAGATAAGATGATTTCAACCCTTCTTAACTGTTCAATTATATCATGTGACATTCTATGTCACTATATGATTGTGACATGCAATGATTTATAACAACTGTTGCTAGGGGTGGTGGCACAAATGACTCCATTTCCAGAGTAACTTGCATTTTTCTGCTTTTTTAATATAAAAATAATGCAGCTAGTCCAGGGGCCAGGAGTACTATTACTTTAGGCTCCTACAAATGAGAAATTACCAATTAATCAGAGGCAGTTTTATAATAGCCACGATTCTACAGAAACAGACTGTTCCAAGAAAAATCAAATTCATAACTGATCCCATCTGATAGCAATAATTTTTTGGGTACCTTAAGTTCTATTTCTAGAAGAAATGGCAAAATTCTAGTAGAACTCCAGTTCTGACATTGATTCTTCTGGGCTCAAAAATGACCATTAAGATAGATTTATTAGAGCATCTCTTTTTTCCTGATGTAAAATTCTATATTACTCTGACACCTAGAATTTTATTTTGTGCTTTAGAGATTTGCTTCCCATCCCTACACAAAAGTTGAAGTAGCTGCACAGAGTACTTGAGTTCCCACACTCCTTTACTCATAGTTCATTAGGGTACTCATTAGGAAAGAATCATTTGTTTACCCAAAAGACTGCAAATTATTCTAGGGAAGGGAATCTGTCTTATGGGGATCTTTACATATTTATCATGCACCAGATTCTAACTGCAAGTTATATAAAAGATACTTAACTAAAGTTTTTTGAATCAGTTCTTCAAAATGAATGTTCAAGAGTCTTCATTTGAAATGTCCTCTATGTGGGAGATTATATTAGGTCTGGAGATTTACTGAAGTTCACACCAATACAAAGATGCAATTTTAAAACAGGATAATCAGAGTGATGAAGAACAATAATGCATGCTTAACGCATGCTAAGTCATAAGTTTAAGTGAGTTCTACAAGGAAAAAAATGTGCTTTTAGATGAAGAACTTGAAGACATTTTTAGACCTGTCTCATAGAGTTTTCCCTCTCCTGCATACTATGGTCACGGGTCACTGCCATTTTTATTTTTAATGAGTCAAATGTGCAGGAAAAGTGGATGGATTCAGAGTTGGAAAAAACAAAAACACTCGAAGATGAGCAAAAATAAAAAGCCAAAAAAGTCTAGGGAAGGTTAACATAAAATTGTAGTGGTATAAAGAAAGTTAAGCATGAAGTTACATCAGGCTAGGGCAAGAGAAAAACAAGACGTAAAGATATACATATAGTTTTTGTTCTGAAAGAGTCTGGCTTCATATTCCACAACAAAATGTCATGTCAGTCCTTTGTCTTTCATTTTCTTGTTATGCACACCATGGCTGAGAAAAACAGAAAGGGGCTGGTAGTTATGCAAAAAGGCATTCTGGGAAACAGGGAGCCAGCACTCAAGAAACTTTTGGCGTCTGAAAGTGACAAATAACAGCAGGTTCTCTGCTTAAATAAATGATGGCAGGAATGGATTGAAGAGTTTAGGTTGTCTACTCTCGTGTTTCTTCCAAAATAACATCTGAATCAAGAGAAGATGAGGTACTTATTACAATTCAGATTCCTAGGTTTCACCCTGACCCATCTTTTTTCCCCCAGGAACCCCCCAGAGACCTCCAAAGAGGCCTCTGACAGGCTGGAAAGCAATTATCAGGAAAGCAAACGAATTGAGTTGAGATGACTCAGCAGGTCAGAGCTCTCACCTTTTCCCCCTTCAGGAGTCTTTACTCTGGTTCTCTGCCAGTGGCTACTACAAATGCAAACGCATGGATTGGTTTTAGTTCAGAGACTGTCTGGGAACACCACGGGGTGGCTAACACAACTGAACTCGATACAGGCAGGTTTTTCTAGTGAAGTCCAGCCCCAGGGCTTGGCGGACAAATAGTTCCCAAAAGTTTGTCTCAGAATACCAACAAGCAAAAATTCTTTTCTTTAGAAATGGGACTGAAGTTGGGGAAAGTAGAAAAGAGAATCCAGGTGGCAGGTAAAATTACATCACAAAGCAATGCTCAAAGCTATTAACTTAAGCATGGGAGATAATGATAGGATGACAGGGATGAGGATGATAGGGTTGATCTTCCTTCAATGATGGCAGTTCTATTTTCTTCCTTTCAGTAGCTGTCAAGCATTTACTTCTGTTGGAGCTCACTGTTGCCACACATATACTCTACCATCACATGTTTGCACGGCAATGCTGTTTGGTACTTAATGAATTTGTTTTTAGACAAGGTAAGAATGACATTTTTCCAGTCTAAAAATGGTGCTAGAAAGAAGCTTCAGATAGGGGGAAAAGAGGTAGCAGTGGGAAGGATCAGGGCCCAATTAAAACAGCAGGGAATCTGACTACCACCTAAACTCAGCTCACAATGCCACGCTAAAGCTTCAACTAAGGTTGCAAGGATGGGCAATCAGGGAAGCACTGAATGCTGTACAGACACTTTCTTTTCCTTCTTCCTTTAGTGAATGTCCTCAGTGGGGAAAGCAAGAACAAATCCATTGCTGAAAGCCCCTGTGCAGGTCCTATGAGGACATATATTTGCTCTCCTCAGGTTATTACCCACAGAGAATTCCCCATAAGAACCCATAACCTAGCTTCTTGCTCAACCACATTCCTAAATTCTACCTCTTTCCTCTTTGGGACTCTGCCTACCAGCAGAGATAGTGAATTCTGGACCTTTCTCCTGTTTAGTAGAAAGCTCTCCCCAGCTGGTTCTAGTCCTGTGATGATGAAGAAAAAGTGTGTTATGTCTAATTCAGGGATGAAGTTTCAGCCGGTCTGCTTGGCTGCAGTCATAAAATCCATTTTCAGTATAAAGATGGTATTTGGTTATCCATCAGCTTGACTCCTATATCACCATCAATTGCTTTTAAATTAAGTCATGGGGAAGTTATTTATGGGCCTCAAGCCTCAAATATACATAGGCTTCCTTGATCTGTATATCTAGAGTTTTTGGCAACTATCTGTTGACGTTGTATGCACAAAACTGTGATGAGAAGATAAAATAATGTGGTAAAATGTAGGTGAATAGACGAATTGGTGACTATATTCCATGTTACCAAATTATTGGGAAGGTCATCCAAAACACAATATTCAATCTCTGTGTAAATTCCTAAATATATTAAAAAGAGCAGAAGCACTCAACATGATTGATGACTGAGCACATAAAAATAGACTTTAAATTCAAAGAAGCGTTACCACCTAGACTTTTTCTTCCAAATATTTGACAAGCTAAATGACATGGATAAAAACATAAGCCTTAGGATGATTTATTTGTGAAATAACAAACCTGAAGTGCACCATGAGATTTCTTCAAAAGTTCTTCCCTGTTTTCACAACCAATGAGTTTAGTTTTTCCCAAAAAGCCCATGAAACCCTTTAAAATGGGGTGTTTTCATGAGAGAATTGATACAGCTAGTCATCTGTCTATTTGTCTACAACTGAAAAAGCCAACTATGGATAGAATCCTAATGCAAGGACTTCAGACAGCTAAATGAAAGACTGAAGCACCATCATCATTTGAATTCATTCTCAGAACCATCCTGTGGAACACATGTTAGTATCAACCTCAAATTAGAAAGAAAACCATGTTCACGAATCCTTGCTCAAGATCACACAGTTCATTAGAAGTGGTGGCAATGTGACTCAAACTCAGGCTTTCCAATAACAAAACTTAAGTGCTTTCTTTGAAGTCATGGGAAACTCTGAATCAGAGATGCTCTGGAGTTCCTATCTTTCTGTGCAACCTTGCAGGAACCAGGACCCACAGGTATGGCAGCAGAGTTCTAGGCTGAACTTGACAGCAAAACTCATGAAATAATGTAGTGTGGAAAGAAGTGCAGGCTAACTCACTAGTTACCCCACCCTTTTGTATTCCTAGAGTCCTTTTAAGGAAGAAAAGAAAGTGAACTATCATTTTATTTTCTTCCTTCCTTTCCCTGGGCTTGACCCATGAGACACAGCTTAGGAACAGCTGATAGCTCTAAAAACAGTTTCACATCTGTTAAATTATAACGATGCTCTATTAACTTGAAGAGAACCTGAATTCCTGAGTAGTCAGGTCAGATGGTCATTTACAGCTGCAATGAAAATGTCAACTGAATCTAGGGACTCTTGAAGAAGTCAAGTGCAGAGTGAAATGCATTTGGCTCTAACAAAAGTCTAGGGGAAGAATAAGAGAGATCCTTCCAGAGTGTTCTGTTCTGTAAGAAAGACATATTGGTGAGTTACAGGCCACTTCCTCATTTTTATTATGTAGGCCCTATTTTCTCTCGTTTGCCTGGGACAATGTAACAACAACAGGCTTGAATATCCTGTAAGGAATGGATGGTCTCAGGCTAAGCTGGGTGTTCTGTGATAAATTTTCTGAGAAGCAATACTAAAAGAAGTCACTGGGGTCATTAATGTGAATGTTAGACACCAGAGTTATTCAGAGAATATTAAATGTTTACTTAGGTTTTGGAAGAAAGCAGTTCATAACCTTCTATAGTATTTCTGGCCTAAAACTGAGATACCAAATCAATCTTTTTTTTTTTTTTTTTTTTTTTTTTTGGTTTTTGGGCCACACCCGGTGACGCTCAGGGGTTACTCCTGGCTATGCGCTCAGAAGTCGCTCCTGGCTTGGGGGACCATATGGGACGCCGGGGGATCGAACCGCGGTCCGTCTCCTAGGCTAGCGCAGGTAAGGCAGGCACCTTACCTCCAGCGCCACCGCCCGGCCCCCCAAATCAATCTTAAGAACTCTACTCCGAGGCCCAGAAATGTTCAGTGGTACAGTTCCTGCTTTACTTGGTCTGAGGCTCAGAGTTTGAACCCCACATTTCAGTGTGTGATTCTAGCCCTATTACAGGTGTGATCTCTGGCACATGACAACTAGGTCTGTACAGGAACTATAACTAAAGTCTCCACCCCACAGTTATTGCAACAATGAGAAAGGGAAAGGAAGAGAAGGCAGGATACCGAAGAACACCATTTAAGAAAGGCAGCGTATTAAATTATTCAGGAAATAAAAAAAAGTCCTCTTTTATAAATCACAGCTATAATCACAATTATGAATCCTGCAAATCAATGTGGTAAAGCAGAAAAGTAATGCTTATCTTTCTGAAAGGAAAAATCTCCTTTAAAAAAGCCACCATCTCAAGAGTCCTGAAAAGACAAACTTCAATGTGTGGACCTGTGCTTGCTTGTAGAATAAGAATGACACCTAACATCAGCCTCTCTGGCTAATCCTCTCAGCTCTCTTTTGGTAAGAAAACTGTGACACCTGAGTGGCAATTATACTTGGAGATACGATACTACATACCTCAGTACCTCACTCAAAAGGCATTCACATGCTTTTATTTTGATCAAATAGTGAGAAAACGGGGCCAGCGATGTGGCGCTAGAGGTAAGGTGTCTGCCTTGCAAGCGCTAGCCAAGGAAGAACTGCGGTTCGATCCCCCGGCGTCCCATATGGTCCCCCCAAGCCAGGGGCAATTTCTGAGCGCTTAGCCAGGAGTAACCCCTGAGCATCTAACGGGTGTGGACTGAACCCCCCCCCAAATAGTGAGAAAACAAAAGCTCAAAGAGCAGAACTGAATGATGGAGTCACAGAGAAAACAATTACCTATATACTTGGGAGGATGCACTTCCCAGTATTTCCCCTTATTAACAATTCTAACAACTTTCAACTTGGTGAAGATGCAAACACTGTTCTCTTCTTGTCACACATGCAGTACCAAATTCCCATGCTGTCCCTAGGCCATCTTCCTCTAGTCAGACTTGTGCTGCCAGAATGAAAATCTGGGCCCTGACACAAGAGCACTTTATTACATCTAGGAAGGTTATCTCACACCTTTCTCCCTCCTTTTCTTTCCATATTGTAATACAGAAAAAAATATCACTCATTTTAAGTGCTATGATGAGGACTTAATGAATCCACATATGTATTGTAATTAGCACCAGTGCCTGGCACCACCACCATCACCACCAGGCACTCATTATCCTCACTCAATGCATTCAATTTCAGTGTTGATGATGATGATGAAAAACATGACACAATGGGGCCGGGAAGTTGGCGCTGGAGGTAAGGTGTCTGCCTTGCAAGTGCTAGTCAAGGAAAGATCGAGATCACGGCTCGATCCCCTGGCATCCCATATGGTCCCCCGAGCCAGGGGCGATTTCTGAGCGCTTAGCCAGGAGTAGCCCCTGAGCATCAAACGGGTGTGGCCCAAAAAAACCAAAACCAAACCAAACCAAAACAAAACAAAACAAAAAAAATATGACACAAGTTGTCACCAAGATGAGGTGAAAAATTCAAAAAAATCACGACATAAAAGTCGAATGTTCCTCTAGCAACTGCAGAGTGCTTTATAAAACTTTCTTTATAAAGTTGTTACAAACTTTGTAACACTCTCTCTTATTCAGTGGACCCATGGGCTCAACTTGGTTATTTTTCTCAGTGGCTACAGTAGCTTATCAGAAATGATAGGCACAGAGGACAAAAAATAGGGCTCAGAGATAGAGAGGACAGAGACAGACAGCCTGATTCCAGAGGAAACTAGTTGGAGCAGCTCTAAGAATGAGTGGCAGCCAACAGTCCACAATCATAACCTTTAGAAGCTAGAAATACAGTATAGCAACAGGTCCTTTAGACAGACACCTTTCTTTCCTTTAGGGTCCCTTTGGCAGGGAGCTTCTTTCAGAGGCTCTGGACTTTGCTGCCTCTGGGCTTCTTTTGCAAGTATTTATGATCACTCTGCATTTGATCTTTTGGGAGAAGTTATGTTTCTTTGGATTAGATACTTTGGAAGGGGAGGAGAGAGTTTGATGCTCAAGTCATTCTTCCTAGTCTCTTTTCCAGGACCTAATTCACAGCATGGAAACAGTCAGATGCAAAAAGTACATTAAACAAGCTTTTGGGCAAGCAGAGACTATAGATCAGGGATTTCCCCTAATTATGGCCCACAGGCTACATGCAGCCCACAAAGGACATTTATCTAGCCTGCCAGGTATTTTTACCACCACTGCCTGTCCTGCTTAGCAGTTAACTTGTCCTGGGCACAGTGCATAGGTGTGTGAGTTCCTCATACTATGGTCCCACCAAAATATAGTTCCCACTAAAATTCTGGTAAGTTTGTTGATTTAACTTTACTTGTTCTTCATTTTATAATTTATTTGTTCTGTTTTGTTTTGTTTTTACTTCAAAAAATTTAAGTGTGGTATGCACAGGAAATTGTTCATAGTTTTTTTCTTAAATTATAGTCCGGCCCTCCAACTGTCTGTGGAACAGTGAATTGGCCTCCTGTTTAAAAAGTTTATATCCCTGCTATAGATATATGTGCCACTGCATTAAAGCGAACACACTCATGGCTGTAATAAAGAACAAGACACAGAGCAGAGACAGCACAGAACAAGAGAAAACAAGGCAGACTGCTGGCCCTGCCTCTGTGAGGTTTTAGTAAAAGATCGAGCCTAAGAAACTCTAGGGAAGATAAAGCCTTCAGTAGTCCTCAGTACTAAAAAGGCAATAGTGGCTTCTCCAAATACAAAGTAAGATGTATAACAGTAAAATAAAAAAATAAAATAAGGAAGGCATCAAAAAGTATGCTTTTCTCTATGACGATACTTTAAAAAAAAAGCATAAATATATTGGGGCCGAAGAGATAGCATCGGCATGCCATATGGTCCCTGTGCCTGTCAGGACTGATTTCTGAGCACAGAGCCAGGAGTAACCTGAGCGCCACCAGGTATGACCCAAAAACAAAACACAAAATAACAAAGCAAAACAAAAGGCATAAATATCAAATTCTTAAAAAAATATTTTCTGGGGCCAGAGCGATGTGTGTGAAGCTCTTGCCTTGTATGTTGTGACTTGTTTTTGAAACCCAGCACCCCATATGGTCTTGTGAGCTCCTATAGAAATGAACCCTGGGGGCTGGAGCAGTGGCACTAGAAGTAAGGTGTCTGCCTTGCAAGTGCTTAGCCTAGGATATACTGCGGTTCAATCCCCCGGTGTCCCATATGGTCCCCCAAAAAAACAAAAACAAAAAAAGTTTTGTGTAGGTGTTTTTAAAAGCCATCATATTTCATTTTGGGAACAACACTAATTACAAGAAAATGTGCTGGAATCCTTCATGTAGCTGTAAGTGAAACCTACAGATTTAGTTCAGATTCAAGCAGACCTGGGATTGAATCTGTCGGTGGCTAGAGAAGGTTCTCTAGTTTTAAAATCCACAGGAAGAATTTCCTAGATGAGGATTGGAAAACTCCTATGATCTGGAACACAATGAGATGTTCAGTGAACAGACTTTTCCCTACAAGACTGGAGTATAAAAAAATTCCCTAAGGTTCTCCTTCTGAAGGTTTTACCACGCACAAGCATTTAATGATTCCTCATCAAAGGTTTTTTTTCCCCCCCCTTTTTTTCCCATTAGAGTTTTCCTTTGATCTCCTTCAGATCTGACTCATCACTGTGGGGGCCTCACTTCCATAGCACCAGAGGACTCTGGAACAGTGACTGGCATACTACCACCTGTCTAATGGTTCTTATGAAATAATTTATAACTTTTATGAGTTCAAGACTTTCTCCAAACCAGGTGCATAGGGGCACTAAACCATATACAGAGGTTCAGTTACACTTCACAATGAACCATCTTTATGCAGTTCTTTAGAAGTAAGTTAGGGATTAATCAGGGATTTCTGTTTCCTGCTGCTCAGCAAAGGTGGCCTCAACCCACCAGGACAAAGCTATTCTTCCGCTGTGAGCCTCTAGCACCTGGCACAGACTACACTGTTACCTCACTTCATCTCTGACCTCTATCACTTCTTCCCAGGACATTTTTATCTGAGATTCTAGCTCGACAGCATCATACTGCATATATCAAAGAAAGCTGACCAAGTCAAATACTGGTGCTTCCTCAGTGAACCAAAGCTCTGTGATTCTGGCCCATCATTTAACTTTCTGAATATCAGCACATTCCTCTATGAAGATGGAACAAGAGGCTCCTTTCTATAAGGATTGCAAGGAAAATTAAATGCTGTTACCCCAAATGCACAGCCCAATGCTTAGTACATAAAAAGCAACCAGCTATTAGAAGATAATTATCATCCCTACAATAGTATGGCAATTTTTCATTGTTACTCTGATTTCTCCCCTGAACGCTAATCTATTTGGCATAGAGCCTGACCTTACTGTTTGCTACTGCCATCTCTGTCCCCAGGAAAGGTAAAACTTGATGCTCATACAAGAACCTTCTCCTTTTAATCCTACTCTCAGTTTCTTTCTTTTGAACCTCTGGGCTATGAAAATATCAAGGCAAACCAGTACCTGGCAATGAGCTAACAGTCAGGAAACCTGGATTGTCATAGGTCCTGCTAAGTCACTGATAATGGTCACCTGCACAAACTTTCCTGTTTCCTCTTCTTGAGGATGACATTAGACTACATGATTTCTAAGGTCTTTGGTGATTCCAAAGTTTTATGAAACTCCCTGCCCCCAGAAGCCCTGCCCTATAACATTTTCTTTTTTTCAGTAGGTGGGGTGGGTAACATTCAGGAATGCCCACCAGCTACTTCATGGCTCTGTTCTTGGAAGTCACTTCCAGTGGTGCTTAGGGGACTATGTGGTGCTGGATTGGAACGTAGCAATTCCCATACTCATGACTCAATCTCTGTAACCATCCTTTACCCAAGTCAGTTCACCTTTCTGTACTTTTACTTAGCAAAGGCCATTACACACTAATCCTCTCCTCATTCTCTGACCTTTGCTGAAGCCTTGGAAACACATCATCAATGGTCAAACATATAGAATAAATCACATAATAAATAATTTTCCTAGATTCTTTTTGAAAATTTAAATTTACTTGAAATTACATTCTTTGGGCCCAGAGAGAGCACAACGGCATTTGCCTTGCAAGCAACCGATCCAAGACCAAAGGTGGTTGATTTGAATCCCGGTGTCCCATATGGTCCCCCGTGCCTGCCAGTAGCTATTCTGAGCAGACAGCCAGGAGTAACCCCTGAGCAATGCCAGGTGTGGCCCAAAAACCAAAAAAAAAAAAAAAAAAAAAAAAAAAAAAAGAGATTACATCCTTTGTAGTTATTTTAAACATAAAGTAATTTTATAACTTTATAAGTCCAGGAGTATGAGACTGGATAACATGTTAACACAGTCTGTAGTAAGATTCCTTATTAAATAGCTTACGCAAAAAAGGTGTGTGAGATATTATCACTAATCAAATGATAAACAATAGCCTATGTTTAACAGCAAAAGGAGATAGAGATATAGTATAGCAGTACCTGCCTTGTATGTGACTCTCTCAGGTGTACTTGGTACCTCATACAGTCCCCTGAGCCCTGTCACGAATGATCCTTGAGAAGAGAGCCAGTGCCTTGAACACTGCTAGGTATGACCTCCAAAACAAAACCAACCAAATAAATAGCAAAAAGTACCCCATGAAGTTTTAGGGAATCTGAGTGCCAGACTAGACCACCACATCTACTATGAGTTCCACCAAATTATACAAATTAATAAAAGACCAGTAAACAACTTTCCCACATGAGGAACTTCACTGATGCCACCCATATTTCCCTCCCAAGATCAACTGTAATCAAATCAAATAAAAAATACTTGACTATTTCATAGTCTTCATAATAAAACATGAAGCTTAGAACTAGATTGTTTGGCCTTTTCTTTCTTCAGTTCCTCTCAGTTCCAAACACTTGCATTTCCTTAATGGCTAAAGTTCTCTTAGCATACCTGTAGTTGGGCTTCAAGCCTTACTAGGATTGTCTTTGTAGTTTTAGCCTTTTTCCAGAAAACTGGCTTAACCCAACCCCCAGAACCCTGCTGTTTCTAATCATGCTGCTGCTGCTCTCTGCCTGAACAGAGTCCTCCAGAATCCTTGCTCTTCTCTTCTTGTGTGACTCTGTGGAGCTGGCTGGTGTTTGTTCCATTTCTTACAAATTACTTACAAATTAAGCGTTTATGAACATTTATCATACTTGTGAAAGCAGTGTCCTCAAGGACAGATGGTGTGGACTTTTTGTGACTTAACAGACAAAACCCAACAAAACTAACTTTGAGACTTAGCCAACATAGATTATTACCAGAGGGACAGGGAAGAGATGGGTAGAGGGTCTATTTGGTGACAGGGCCATTAGAACATTTGGTGATAAGCAAAGTGAATTAAAGAGATATTTCATTATCCCTCCCTGAAATTCTAGGGATTGCAAAACTAACATACATCAATACAAAAAAAAAAAAAGTTAAGGCTATTTGGACACTAGTTTGGAAACCTAAATCTGATAACATCTATGAGAAAGAGTATCTGTAAACTACAGAGATTACTTCTATTCAAAATGTATGATAAAAAAATATATATGATGATTCCCTCAAATGCTTATTCAGAGAAAATATAATCTATGTGTAATGTATTATCTAAATGTAAGAAAAGCATTTTCTGGAATACCATTTTTGCTTTGGCATTTCCCAAGAAAATGCTGCCCCAACCAGTGCTAAGTCTAACACTCTGAAAATCTCTTATGGGCTTTACAGATTATAATATTCATATATGTAAACTTTTGAAAACAAAACCAAAAATCCCCTAAGAAAAAAATTACTAAAATAAGTAAAAACAATAGAAGCAAGCACCATTTTTTTTTTTTAAATCCTGGGGCTCAGACCCAAGATTTTGCTTATAAGATATTGCTCTACTGAAGAACTAAATCCACAGTTCTCTTCTAGGACATCTAAAAAGATGTTTACAAAAGTTTAGGGTCTCACAAATTCTTTAGAAAAGCATTTAACATATACAATAAAATGTCAGAAAATTAAAATTTATGCATATTAAGTACTTAAATATTGCTTTGAAAATTACATAGGTCAAAGGGTGAAGGTACAGTAACTGTATATGAAACTATAGAGGCCAGAGAGATAGCACAGCGGTAAGGCGTTTGCCTTGCATGCAGAAGGACGGTGGTTCGAATTCCGGCATCCCATATGTTCCCCCAAGCCTGCTGGGGGCGAATTCTGAGTGTAGAGCCAGGAGTAAGCCCTGTGCACAGCCAGGTTGGACCCAAAAATACAAAAAAAAAAACAAAAACAAAACTATAAACATGAACACTGCTTTAACCACGTTCCTTAAATTACAAATATAAAATAATAAACACATAAAATTACATAATCCCAAGTTGTTTTACAGAAAGTTGGAAACAAAACCTAAATAATGAAAGAGATCTCTACCTAAAAATTTTTAATTCACATGTAAGCTACTTAGAAGACAAGTATATTACAAGAAATTTATTAAATACATATTTATATACATTTTTCTAAGCTTTCTCTGGATTAACTCAACTTGCCTTTGAAAGTTGAGCAAATATTTGCCATAAAATAACCTAGCTCTGAAATTTTTAAGCTGTTTATTTACAATGATATTCTGAAGCAATGCCAAGTCTGCCATATTTTTAAATACAGAGATTTAAAATAGCTTTTGTCCAGAAAGAAAGTACTCTGTATGTGATTAATTGACTTTATGAGAAAATACTATGTCACTAACATACAAATTGCCTTAACATACATCACTTTTCATAATCCACCTTATTAACAAGCTCATAATATATATGAAATTTATCTTCTAAAGTTTCTCTGTTCTTTATTTCAGAGGAGGCTTTGGGCCACATCCAGCACTGTTCAGGGGTTACTCTTGGCTCAGGGCTCAGATATCACTTCTGGCAAGCTCAGAGGACTATATGGGATGCCAGAGATCAAAACCAGGTCAGTCCTGGGTTGGCCGAGTGCAAGGCAAATTCCCTACCCACTGTGCTATTACTCTGCACCCCCACATACTATTCTTATGTCAAGAATGCTGTGTTACGAAGTATAGAAAAATAAGGGAACAAAGGTATAGATAGAACCTACTTCTAGCATGCACTGCTCTCTCTGATGAGTCACAGGGAAGGTTACTAGCATGGTGGGGGAAGAGGTCTCCCTGCCCACTTGATCCTGGTTAATCAATCCTACATTACTATCTATCATTTTCTTTTTCTTTCTTTCTTTCTTTTTTTTTTTTTTTTTGGTTTTTGGGCCACACCCGGTGGTGCTCAGGGGTTACTCCTGGCTGTCTGCTCAGAAATAGCTCCTGGCAGGCACGGGGGACCATATGGGACACCGGGATTCGAACCAACCACCTTTTGGTCCTGGATTGGCTGCCTTGCAAGGCAAACGCTGCTGTGCTATCTCTCCGGGCCCACTATCTATCATTTTCAAGGACAACAATGTTTATCATACTGCACAAAGCTGAAAAGCTAGCAATTGGGTTGGATGACAGAATCATGTGTTAGTTGGTGGTGAGAATGTTGCACTGGTGACAGGGGGTATTCTTTTTATGACTAAAACCCAACTACAATCATGTTTGTAATCATGGTACTTAAATAAAAATATTAGTTAAAAAACCACAAATATTCCTATACATATAACTATGTGATTATTTCCTTAAAATAAAAAATTTAAAAATTAGTTTACTGTCAAAAAACTTATGTGCTAGTCAGAAAGATTTCTATTGGCTGAAATAGCACAATAAAACAAACAAGACAATATTTAATAAAGATTAGCCCAAAGTCTTAAAGAATTAGAGAAGATAGTTGTAGTTCAGGACACATGGCATAGTAGCAATAGCTCCTGAGAAAAAGGACCATGTTTATTATTTATTAACTGTGAGTTTTGAATGGGTAAAAACATAGCATGGTACCAAAAACTCACTGTAAGACTATGATACAGAACAAGGAAACATGGCCAGGGAGGATAAACTAGAGCTTTAAGGTCCTAAAAATGAATTATTTAATTTCAGTAAGTAATTTCTTATTTGTACTTAAGATCTGTGTACTTAAGGTCTGATAGGCATTATAGGCAGGAATGGAGATTCTAAGAACAAAACAAGATACCAGAGAATGGGAGGAAATGGGCATTTATAGAGGGCAGAGAGAATGATGGTTGAGAGGCAAACTGTAAACTACCGGACTAGATAGAATGTATATAATCTATACAGAAGGGGGAGAAGGGATCACCAGATGTTAACTCTTAAATGTAGACAGTTAACCTTATTCAGAGAATGTAAGTGAAATCATTCTTTGTGCTAAGCACAAAGAAATGCGTAAGACATGGGGCCGGAGCAATAGTAAAGCAGTAGGGTGTTTGCCTTGCACACGGCCAACCTCGGACAGACGCTTGTTCGATTTCCGGCATCTCATATTGTCCCTCGAACCTGTCAGGAGTGATTTCTGAGCTCAGAGCCTAGAGTAACTTGAGTGCCACCCGGTATGACCCATCCCCCCCAATTAAAAGAACAAAACAAAACAAAAAAAGAAATGCATAAGACAAAACTGAGTAACATTATTATCATTATTATAATCAATATTTAAGGGGGCACATGGGCAGTACTCTTGACTCTGTGCTCAAGGATCACTCCGGGCAATGCTTGGGGGACAATATATGGAGCCAAGAATTGAACAAAGGGCTGTCTTATGGAAAATAAGAGTCTTCATCTTTTTACTAACCCTCCAGAACATACAATTAGTCTTATTTTTATGATTACTAATAAAAAAGATGACCTTTCTAAGCTCCTCAGAGCAGAGAATCAATAAATAGATGTCGATCAAAGTCATGAAAATGTAAATCAAGAAAAATGTATATAAGTTTTCAGGCAAGAATGACTGATGATTGCTAAAATTAGTGGACAAATAGATGTAGAGAAATAGGATGTCTGTATATTCTCTTTTTTTTTTTTTTTTTTTTGTTTTTGGGCCACACCCGGTGACGCTCAAGGGTTACTCCTGGCTATATGCGCTCAGAAGTCGCTCCTGGCTTGGGGGACCATATGGGACGCCGGGGGATCGAACCGCGGTCCGTCTCCTAGGCTAGCGCAGGTAAGGCAGGCACCTTACCTCCAGCGCCACCGCCCGGCCCCGGATGTCTGTATATTCTCAAAGTGTGCTTATTACTAAAGAAAAGTAGTAACTTTGCAATAAACAAAGACAGCCAATAAGACAATATCCTAACCAAGAGAAAAAAGTTAATATCATCTTTATGAAGACATTATAACACCATGCACTTCTTAGTACCATGACTGGAAAGAGAGTCACTTCTTGAACATTCTTATTAAAAGTACATGATTCCTATCGAATAATAATAAAAAAATATCAGAGAACTCAACATGAAGGACAGTGCGCAAAATAAATGACCAATGAACCATTTTAAGACTGAGGGTGTCTAGGAGCTACAAGGGATTCAGGATTGGATTCTGAACCAGAAAAGAACATTAGTATTGTATTTTTTTAATTCTCTGGTTTCTGTAGTAACTGTGGTATGCAAGATGTTACAGATAGCTGGGTGAAAGGTACTTAAGAACTCTATTATTCTGTGACTTTTCTTTCCACCTAAAAATACTTAAAAATAAAAAATTTTTTTTTTTTTTTTGGTTTTTGGGCCACACCCAGTGGTGCTCAGGGGTTACTCCTGGCTATCTGCTCAGAAATAGCTCCTGGCAGGCATGGGGGACCATATGGGACGTCCGAATTCGAACCAACCTCCTTTGGTCCTGGATCGGCTGCTTGCAAGGCAAACACAGCTGTGCTATCTCTCCGGTCCCATAAAAAATATTTTTAAGGTAGACCTATCTAATCTACAGCTAGAGATTCCATCAGGTGATAGAGAGAATAAAAGGAAAGTGCCTCACTTTAGATACTGCCATTTATAGGCCTAACTCTGTAAGGAATGATAACAAATGATGTGCAGAACCTGTGGAAATAGTGAAATGTTGGCTCTAACTAGTTAAATGCAGCAAGAACTACTCTTAGCTGAAGTGGTATGCTGATGATTCAGCTTCAATATCAGAGAATCAATCAACACTGTGTTCTAGAACATAGAGGCTGCCCTGAGGCCCTAGGGTGTGGTATGCCACCAATGCTTTTTGGAGACTTCAAGCCTTTTTAATTTTTAATAAATCCTTTATGTCAAAATAGTTTCAGAGTTACAAAAAGCTGTTAAGCTACTGCCAAAAATTATAATGCATTGCACGTGGAGTTTCCCCAGAAATGCTGCATTTGTCACAATTAACAAAACATGAATAATGTTTTATTAATTCTCAATGGCCATGTTTTATGCAGAATATGCTTTCTGTCCTAGTTTTAGTCTTTAACCTAAATCTCCTTTTCCTTCTGTTAGACATTACATTTAGTTGTCCTTCTCTTTTAGGCTCCTTTTGGTTGTGCTAGTTCACAAAATTATAAAATTGCTAGTTTTTGATAACCTGAAGAGTTCTGAAGATTATTGGTTAGCTAATTTGTGGAATATATTTCAATTGAGAAGTTCTTGTTTCCCCCAACTGGAATGGAATTATGAACTCTGGAAACAAAAATTCTATGGGTAACCCGCCAAATCACTCTTGATGTTATTTATCTTTGATCATCACATGGAAGCAGCATTTGCAGGTTCCCAGCCTTCCTTTGCAAGTGTCCGCATTGGGGGAGAAATTACTATGCAGAGCTCACACGTCAGGAGTAGTTATGGAGTCTCTATTTAAATCCTTTGCAACTTTCCTATATAGATTTGTCCATTTTCCCTCATTTATTACTGAATCAAGAACAGTTATTTCATAACTGGATGGTAATTTACAATTATTCTATTTTGTTGCTCAACTTATTCCAGATTTGGGACCTTGAAAACTAGTTGAGTTTACACCTTTGGCAAACCTTATTGTATAGTTTTTTTTTTTTTTTTTTTTTTTTTTTTGGTTTTTGGGCCACACCCGTTTGACGCTCAGGGGTTACTCCTGGCTGTGCGCTCAGAAATCGCCCCTGGCTTGGGGGACCATATGGGACACCAGGGGATCGAACTGCGGTCCGTCCTACGCTAGCGCTTGTAAGGCAGACACCTTACCTTTAGCGCCACCTTCCCGGCCCCTATTGTATAGTTTTGAGCAGATCTAGGTTGTCAGAACTGTTGGATGCTCCAGTGTCATCTTGTTCCAGGTCCTATTCCTTGCCCTCAAGCCCTTATCTCAATCATTCTGCAAGGACTTCCTGATATTAAAGAATGATATTAGGAGCCAAGACCTATGTAACAGTTATGCATGTTGTTGATGGGGTAGTGTTGCTCGTAGATCCACTCAGCCTGCAGATTTGTAAACTATGTGTATGTATATTAAGTTGGGTTTACATGCTTATCTATAAATATTTCTGTATATTCATCTGTTTGAAGTGAAAGATACATTCAAACTTCTGATATCTCCAACTGTAACCTATTACCAAATGGTTCCATTCCTTTTCTTGTTTATCCTAATCTCCCATTTTGAAAGGAGAAAACTATCTTCTCCCAACCATTATCCACTTAGTAAATTCCAGTGTACATAT
Organism: Suncus etruscus; assembly: GCF_024139225.1. Lineage (NCBI taxonomy): Eukaryota > Metazoa > Chordata > Mammalia > Eulipotyphla > Soricidae > Suncus > Suncus etruscus. The sequence continues at coordinate 42,772,013 of NC_064851.1, read as the reverse complement.
GTAGTGATTTCAAAATCATTACCCCATCCCTGTGAAATTTATTTTAGCAAAGATAAAGTATTTTTATGCAGTCCGTTGACTTTTCAGTCTTAGTCTCTTAACTCACTTTGGTTACTTAAGTCAGCATTCCCTCCCATTCATTTATTCTATTTGTCACATGGTAATATTGTTTGTACATAGTCTGTGTACAGGCCCCTAAATGCCACAGTGCCTTTTTATATCTTTCTTTTTCCTTCTGATGCCTCAGATCGGCATCCCAGGCTGTGGCTATTCCACCCATCTTTGATAACTCTCTTATCTTCAACTTGTGAATCTTAGATAGTCACATGCTAATAATGTTAACAATAATTAAAAAAAAACACCAGGCTGTGATTAAAGATATGAAATGTTTTTAAATATAATCCGCAGAAAAGCCTAGAAAGCCTTTTCACAGGGCTCTGTGCCAGTTCCATTCCATGTTCCACAAGTTAAATTAATGACTGTCTCAGAAAGTTTTAATTACACAAAATATTCAGTGGATAGCAAATATGACAGGAAAAGAATCAGTAGTAATAAATAAAATAATAATAATAAACAGTAATAATAAAATGTCAGCAGACTGACACAAAAAATTCAGGATGAGACACAGGGTTGGCCACATGCAAGGTAAGCATCTTAACCCATTTACTATTTCTCTATGACCCCTTGATGTTATTGTTTTTTAATTTACCTTTTGTAAAAGTAACTTTTTGAAGTTCATTAACATTCAACAAAGAAAACCTGGAAAATATAGACACATAGTGATCATTAAAACAAAAAATAAATCTGGTCATTTTCAGGCCATTGACATTTGTAGTGCTCTCTTCTACTTCTCCCAATGGATTAATTTGTTATTTTTTTTCCTTTGACACTAAAGTTATCCTACTGTACATATTGTATTTGAACTAAATATAGGCTGATAAGCATTTACCCCTTTTACTTAGGGTTACTGCCAATTTACGTTCTCCTACTATCCCAGACATTTTGAGATTAAAAATGCAAAAAAATGTTACCTCATCCACTGACTTTAAAAATCACTTTTCAGGGACCGGAGAGATAGCACATCGGTGGGGCTTTACCTTGCATGTGGCCGATCCAGGAGGGACCCAGTTAGATTCCCAGCATCCCATATGGTCGCCCAGCCTGCCAGGGGTGATTTCTGAGCGTAGAGCCAGGAGTAACCCCTGAGCACCACTGAGTGTGGCCCAAAGAACCAATCAATCAATCAAATCAATGCCTTAAGATTTCTAAGAAGATGCCCTTGACCTTGAAAGGAATGCTAATAGAAAGAATTTACTTAATTGCTGTCATGAATTAATAGCACTTACTAAATTAAAGAGACATTTTACTGAGTGAGCTAGATGACAAGTGGTAGTAAATCACCCTTCCACTACACAATCTTCAAGTGAGAACTGAACTGGAAAAAAATTCTTGATGTGACTGCTTATCTTTAGTGAGCTACAAGATAGTGCCCTGTCTGGGCCTTCCTGTCTTCAGGTAGGTAAATTCTACCCCTTTTAGAGATTAAATGAATTGTCCAAAAAAGAAAAAGTGTAGCCTACTTAAGCTCCTACACTGTGCCAAACACAAGGCACCTTTTCACCTTCTAGAAAAGGAAAGAATTTCAGAGATGAAGAAAATCCAATATAAATGACAAGGAACTAAATCACTCATTAACACCCCCTTCCATTTCTCAGAGGTACATCAGGGGATTGAAGGAAAGATGGAAGCTAGTAAGTTGTTTCTCAACAAAGTAAAACATTTTAAGTTGTGAAAAACCACATAAAACAGCCTGAGAAGCATGTGTTATGCTTCAAGAAAACTGATGGGGAGTATATGTGAATGTTTTTGTGCCAGTTATGCTCCAGAGCCTGAGGTCCAAAGCAGAGATAGACAGACTGTTGGCGTTCTCCTATAGCATTCCTCACCAAGGGTTTCGAGAACACCTCAGCATGACGTATTTATACCAGCTAAGAAAGAAATTAAAGACAGAGAGTCAATATCACCGGTAGAAAAGTAAGCCGTACCAGTGGCATCTAGAAAAATGTTTCTTCATACACATCACTAGGGAACTTACCTTTTTGACCTTTCTAAATCCCTTAATTCAGGGGCTGGCACGGTGGAGCTAGAGGTAAGGTGCTTTGCCAGCGCCAGCCTAGGACGGACCGCAGTTGGATCCCCCTGTGTCCCATATGGTCCCCCAAGCCAGGAGTGACTTCTGAGCACATAGCCAGGAGTAACCCCTGAGTGTCACCGAGTGTGCCCCCCCTAAAAAAAAACTAAATCCCTTAATTCAAAAGCATTCTCCAGGAAGCTTAATACTCTATTACTATTCTCACCAGGAGGAGATACTGATGTCATTATGAAGGTAATATATCCCAACACTGTCAGAACATTATCAAGGCAGAAATTAAATGGACAGCAAATTATGCGTCAATATAGGAAGTTCCTTGCTACATTCTAGAAAGGTGTTTCTTGGCCTTTATGTTTCTAATGCTCAAGCAACATTGTTTGACGTTTGCAAAATATCATGACCGAATTCACAATAACATGAAACAACTCTTGAAAGCACAGTCATACCATGCCCCATCACAATGCACTGCAATGGTGGGAAGTCAAGGAAGGTTAGGGTAAGGTATGGGAGGAGGAGACTCTAGCTAGAGATGGACTCAGTTAGATGCGATAAATTAGTTGGAGGTCAGGCCAAGCATATTATCAATGGGACTGAGGCAAAGAACAATTGTAATGTTCTGAAAGAAAAAAGTGTCAGGGAAAACCATACTATCAGAATTTAGGAAACAAGGGTGAGGAGTGTTGAGTGAGGCCAAGATTGACCAGTGAGCCATGTAAAAACAGTGACACAAGTGACTGAGCTTAGGTTACTGTGAACCTCTCTGGCTCAGGTAAGATATGAGCCATTTCCTAAAACTAATTCCTTTCCAGGGTCACACCAACTTTGACCAGAGTAATCCTGGTTCTCAGAATGAAAGCTATGAATGGAGTCTGAAGTTTGCTGAAGGGCTGTTGGGATCAGATCCCATGATAACTCCATGGCTCTTATCTACTCCACTGTTCTCCATCGATCCACCCATGTGACAAAGTTGAGAGAACAGGACAGGACTACTCTTCATTACAATTCCTTGGTTCCTTCCTTCCTTCCTTCATTCTTTTAGTTTTACTTTTACTTACTTTTATTTTTTAATAATAATATCTTTATTTAAAGCAGTCTGGTACTAGAATAAAGACAGATTCTCAGATCAGTGGAACAGACTTGAGTATTCAGAGAATGTTTCCCAGATATACAATCAATTAACCTTTGATAAAGGGGCAAGAAACACAAAATGGAGCAAGGAAAGCCTCTTCAACAAGTGGTGTTGGGACAACTGGTCAGCCACATGCAAAAAAAGTGAACTCAAAGCTCTACCTAACACTATTCACAAAGGCCAAATCCAAATGAATTAAAGACCATGATATTGACCTGGAACTATAAGGTATAGAGAAGAACATGTAGGTAAAAGACTCCATGACATTGAGACTAAAGGCATCTTCGAGGAAAAACACCACTATTCAAACAAGTGGAGGCAGAGATAAACAAATGGGACTATATTAAACTGAGAAGCTTCTGAATCTCAAAGAAAATAGTGACTAGGACACAAAGACTACCCACAGAATAGGAAAAACTATTCACCCAATACCCATCAGGTAAAGGGCTAATATCTAAGATATATAAGGTACTGACAGAACTTAACAAGATCAAAACATCTAACCCCATCAAAAAGTGGGGAGAAGAAATGAACAGACTCTTCTTCAAAGAAGAAATACAAAAGGCCACCTTTTCATAAAAAAGTGCTCAACATCACTTATCATCAGGGAGATGCAAATCAAAACAATAATAAGGTATCATCTCATGACACAGAGACTGGCACACATCACAAAAAAACAAGAATAATCAGTGCTGGTGGGGATATGAGGAGAAAGAAATTCACATCCACTGTTAAAAAATAACAGGCACAGGCCAGAGAGATAGCATGGAGGTAAGGCGTTTGCCTTTCATGCAGAAGGTTGGTGGTTCAAATCCCGGCATCCCATATGGTCCCCTGTGCCTGGCATGGGCGATTTCTGAGCATAGAGCCAAGAGTAACCCCTGAGCGCTGCTGGTGTGACCCAAAAACCAAAAACCAAACAAACAAACAAATAAACAAAAAACCACCATCACCACCACCACCAATAAAAACAGGCACAATAAGACCTACTGGGAAGGAGAAAGATGGTGTGATATACCACATCCATGACAACTTTTATCATAGTTTATTTTCATGACTGTTCTGTTATTAGTTCTTGTATGCACTTTGAACTGTGTTGAAGTTATTATTAAACTTTTTTTTGTGTGTGTGGTTTTTGGGTCACACCCGGCAGTGCTCAGGGGTTATTCCTGGCTCCATGCTCAGAAATTGCTCCTGGCAGGCACAGGGACCACATGGGACGCCGGGATTTGAACTGATGACCTTCTGCATGAAAGGCAAACGCCTTACCTCCATGCTATCTCTCCGGCCCCATTTATTATTAAACTATATTATAGACTTTTACAGATTAAAAAAAAATTGTGCAGAGATGGCTTGGCATTCTTTGTATTCTCACATATCCCTATCCACAGGTATAACAGGTCTAGGACCAAAAATACCGGTAAGAGAAGACAACTATAACCATGGATAAAAATTCCCACTTCGTTAGTTCACCATATACCACTGCCTATATGATTTCTTGTGACTATATATGATATTGGGGAGCTCTAAAGTACACAACAGATGTTCGGTATTATTTTTATTATTAAGTGGGTGTTTTCTTTCAGTGAATAACGCCAGGAATAGAAGGGGCTCTGTTAATACAGTCTACCTCATCTCTAGCCCTCCCTCAAAGTGACCTTATTAAGGTTTCCTCTACCACTATTTTCCTTTCTGCCAAGATCTATGGAACAAACAAAGCTGAGGTGTTCACACCTTTGGGATGCTTGCACAAAGGCCTGCCTGCAATTTTGGGTACAGGCTGTGGCACGACCAGATGCTGTTCAAACAACTCGCCCTACTTTCCTCGGCACAACAAAGGAAGAAAAGGTTAATGTGAGTCAAACTCCAAAGGAGCTGGTCTGTTTTCCTATAAAATACTAGTGATGAGTCAGCAAGCAGTGGGTCAGAGTGCCCAGCTCAGCCCCACATGGCTGACTTCCCCAAGCCAGCTGTTGGCAGCGGCTGCAGTCCGGGTGCACACAAAGCACCTAGTTTTTCTACAGTCTCTTTTGTCTACACTGATGGTCATAAACTGCCCATGCTGAAGTGGAGACAGAAAGTGATTTTACAATGATGAAGAGACAGACTTTAGCTATCTGTATTCCTGTTATGCCACTGTAGAAGTCAAAAGCTGCTGAACATAGGAAGCACCCAGAGTTTGTCTCTGGGTATCTCCTTATCCTCGTCCTATAGGAACCTGAAACTTGCTTTTGCATTCTGGTCTTATAAGAATTAGAATCCACAGCAAGGGCAAGCTCCTCCCAGGGCATCTGCTCTCCAGTGAAAAAGCCTGTGCCAAGGAAGCTACATACGGTACCACTTGGCCTTCCAAAAGGTAAGCTAACCTCTCACTCTGTGCCTCTCCGAGAGACTCTTTTCCTTTCCCTGCTCATTTCCCGAGTCTTCTCCAGCCACACCTGGATCTCCCTCCATTTCAAAAACTAAAATCCGGGGTCACAAGAGAAAGTAAAGGAGATTAAGGCATTTGTCTTACATGCTGCCAACTCTGATTTGAATATCCAGAACCACAAATGGTCTCCCTGATCCTTGCCAGGAGTGATCCCTGAAAATAGAGTCAGGAGAAAGCCCTGAGCACTGCAGGTTATGTCCCGCCCTACACTGCTCAGTGCCCCTGCAATAAATAAATGAATGAATGATTAAATAAATAAATAAATCTGAAGCCAGGGAAACAGAAGTTTAGCAGTCATGAATTCCATCCTCGGCACCGCATGGTTCCCTAGAATATGGGATATGATGCTACTGGTAGGCCCTGAATATTGTACCAAATATCATGAAGAACAGCCCCAGGTCCCTGAACCCAAGTTGTAGCTCCTGTCAAAAAACCCCAAAATCCTCCTCAATAAAACCAATATCCTACTTGATCCTGTATCTCTTCTATTCACCACTCTGACATTGAGTTATTGCTGAGTACAATTCCTTAAAATTCTTTTACTCCCATGGGGCCCGGAGAGATAGCACAGCGGTGTTTGCCTTGCAAGCAGCCGATCCAGGACCAAAGGTGGTTGGTTTGAATCCCGGTGTCCCATATGGTCCCCCGTGCCTGCCAGGAGCTATTTCTGAGCAGACAGCCAAGAGTAACCCCTGAGCACCACCGGGTGTGGCCAAAAAAACAAACAAACAAAAAATTCTTTTACTCCCTAGAAAGTCTCAACTCCTTTGCCTGGTCATAGGACTCCTACTCCCCATTCTCTGCCCCTGCCCTTTCTCATCTCTCACAGTTCCCCACATGCTCTATGCTAATCCACAAACAGACTTCTGTGCTGTTCCCCAAGGCACTCCCACCAGCGTGCTAGGAATGCCATGGGCCAAGGTGCTCCTCTCAGGAAGCACCACCTCCAGTCCCTCAGCCTGGCTCAAAAGTCAACCCCCCTAAGGGACTCCCTCTGTGACAGGAGTCAGGAGACCTCTGGTAGGCAACAGTTTCTTTAACCAAACCAATATTCATTAAGCTCTTATGCAACAGTATGGAGACTTCAGAGACACCTGGAAAAAAACACTTAAAAAAAATGGGAGCCGTTAAATAGCACTACATGATTCTAGAGGCAGCCTGGTTGCTCTTCTTCCAGGGAGAAGTTCATTCTCTGAAGATGGAGAGTGAGTTCAGGGACAGGCAGTAAGTTGACCATAAGTACTTTACACCCTCTGCAGCATCACAGGATACTCAAACCTCTTCATCACAAAATAAGATAGCCTTGAGTAGAGTGATAGTCATTAGTTTGCTTTTTATACTCTCAACAGTCTGTCTAGAGCATGCATATCATCCTTCAGTCAATATGAGGGGCAAATGACTGGAAGGAAGTAATTGGCCAACTAGGATGGCAGCAAGCTCATCTGTGTTGTTCACCTTCATGTCCCTATGCTTGACACAAAATGAGAACTTAACAAATATTAAGCAAATAACCACAAACCACTGTTCCCAAGGAACATGCCGGCTTTTCCCAGACTCCTTTTCAAGGGCACGTCCATAGGAAGCACTGGCAAGACCAAATGGTCCAGATTCCAATTCTGATAGTCCTGAGGCCTGCCCTGCGCTTCACCCTCCCTGGCAGCTGCTCTGCTGGACAGGGCTTACACATTCCTGACCCTTCCCAGACATATCTACCTCTGTTGGGCAGGGGCATAGATGAACTGGTGCCAATCTGAGAGTGGTGAACAGTTGTGAGACTTAAAGTGACCAGTGCTGACTCCACCTCTCAATTCGTGGGCCAGGGTATACCCTCAAAGGGGCCTTTGTCCAATGTGGGTCAAGGTGTCTGGCCAATGACCATTTCTGTTATCAATTTGGAAATGGAAAGCAGATGCTAAAAATAAAGTTCAGTGAAACTGTTCAAGGTTAATGGGATGGAAACCACAAAGAATTCAGACCCGAGGGCAAGACCTGGTTCTGGGAGATAGCACATAATCAGCACCAGGCCAGCCAGCACTTTGTAAACTCTCCCTTGCCACTTCCCAGAACCACTCATATCTGTGGCTTTGGTGGAGAAACTCTGAAGAGACTCACTCAGTCCTCTGTATGTCTCCACCTTGCAGTGTTCCAAATTCTTCCTTGTATTGGCAGGGAACAGACACAGTATATTGACATACCTTATTTCCCTCTTCAAGAAAAGAATAGGCTCAAGAGATAGTGGTGGTCTGGGGTCTGCACTTGGCACTATGTTGAACAATATTTTTCTTTAGATCATTTTGTTTAGATATTTAGATATTTTCTTTAGATTTTTTGGGGGGTGTTTAAAGTAGTCAGTATTCGTAGATTGGGATTTGACACACTAACCTTTTATTTTTCACATTTTAATTAATTTGCTTTTCAATTTTTGGTTTAGTGGCTATAGCTGGCAGTTCTCAGGGCTTACACCTGGTTGTATTCAGGGTACACCTGGTGGGCTTCAGAGAGCGATGCTGGGAATCAGACCAGGGTTGGCTAACATTAAGGGTGGTGTCTTATCTAACACTCTGGATCTGAAGATCTCTTCAGACCCTCCAATTTTATTTTAAAAATACTTTATATTGGAGTCCAGAGTGATAGCACAGTGGTAAGGCATATGCCTTGCATGCGGCCAGTACAGAACGGAACCCGATTTGAATCTCAGCATCCCCCCATATGTCCCCTGAGCCTGCTAGGAGTGACTGCTGAACGCAGAGCCCAGAGTAACCACTGAGCGCCACCAGGTATGACCCAAACATTTTTTATATTGATCTATGATTGCTTTGTAACAATATGACTTTGGGAAGCTTAACCTCTGACCTCTCTATACTGGTAACTGTCATCCTCTCCTGCTCCCACAGTTCTGGTGTCATTATCCAGCCAAGACCCTTTTGTGCATTTCTCTCATTCCGCCCTTTTCTCTCCAATAACCACCAGCTGTATTTTTAACTGCATCTAGGATTTAGTTTTACTGTTTCTGCCTGTTCATTTGTCATTTTCTTTTAGTTATTTATATTGCACATATGCTGGTGCTACAGTCTTTTTATGAGATGGAGGATCAAACCTGGCACCTAGATACAATCCCTGGCAAACTCACCTAGAATTGTTCAGCCCCATTCAGAAGGGCCATGTGCTGCCTCAACCACAGCCACCATCTGCTCCTTCTTTTCAGATCCTCTACTCGGCCAGGCCTCTTGAAATTGGGCTTAGAAACTGTATTCTTCTAGTCAACCGGAAAGTCTCAAGCATGGCATCTCCCTCCCACTACTGTCCACACTTCATTAATTAGAAAGTTCTAGTCTTTTCAACATTTCTGAAATACTTCTTTGTCCCAAATCACCCCTCCTGGGATTCACACGAAGAATTTGTTAATCCCAT